>NW_027597983.1:0-58284 GCF_964194155.1 Cetorhinus maximus
TCCCACATTCAAAGAGCATCAGCCCACTGGAAGCAAAGTCATGAGACTGACCAGTCCATCAGAAAGAAACCCTCTGGCCCTACCAACTTTCAGAATGAACATGGTTCAGTTCTGGATGTGATTAACAGCAGCAATAGCAGCAGGATCCAATCTCTGGAAGCACTGGTGAGCTCGCTGATGTCTCAGCAGGTGTTGTGACTGTGTGAATTCCTTCCCACACTCGGAGCAGATGAATAGCTTCTCCCCACTGTGAACTCGCTGGTGTGTCACCAGTTGGATAACTGAGTGAATCCCTTCCCGCACTGAGAGCAGGGGAACGGCCTCTCCCCAGTGTGAATTCGCTGGTGTGTCTGCAGGCTGGATGACTGAGTAAATCCCTTCCCACACACAAAGCACATGAACGGCCTCTCCCCAGTGTGAACCCGCTGGTGTGAAAATAGGTTGGATGAATCACTGAATCCCTTCCCACACTGAGAACAGGTGAAGGCCCCCTCCCCACTGTGAACCTGCTGGTGTCTCAGCAGGTTGGATGATGAGGGAACCTCTTCCCACACACAGAGCAAGTGAATGGCCTCTCCGCAGTGTGAACTCGCTGGTGTATCAGTAGGTGGGATGACTGAGTGAATCCCTTCCCACACTCAGATCAGGTGAATGGCCTCTCCCCGGTGTGAACTCGCTGGTGTGTCAGCAGTGTGGATGATCGTGTGAATCCCTTCCCACACTCGGAGCAGGCGAACGGCCTCTCCCCAGTGTGATTGTGTCGATGAATTTCCAGCACAGACGGGGAACGGAATCCTTTCCCACAATCCCCACATTTCCACGGTTTCTCCATGGTTCAG
Organism: Cetorhinus maximus; assembly: GCF_964194155.1. Lineage (NCBI taxonomy): Eukaryota > Metazoa > Chordata > Chondrichthyes > Lamniformes > Cetorhinidae > Cetorhinus > Cetorhinus maximus. Next base: position 840 of record NW_027597983.1, read on the forward strand.
GTGTCCCTGTGTTTCTTCAGGTTATTCCACAGTCAGTACACTGGAAAATTCTCACTTGGGTGTGTGTGTCTCAATGCTTTTCCAGTCACACTGATGTTTAAAACGTTTTGAAGCAATCAGAACAGACAAACATTTCTCCTTCTAGATTCAAAGGCTGATGATATTCAGCTCCCATGAATTGAATGACTGTCAGATCTTGACGTGATTTTTGTATGCCGATTTCTGTTTGCAAATCCTCCCCTTCTAATATCCTGTAAAAGGAGTTCACACATGTCATCAGTCTAGAATAAAAATTCAGAACAGACAATTCTAATTTCTAAGGAACATTCTTCCCTCCTACGCTCCAAAATGTGTAAATCTCCATCCCACACACTCTCCCTCCTTTCTAACTCTGCATTACCTAATGTTCACCCTCCCAATTCTCCTGAATGTGGCAAATCATGCTAATTGACAGTTCCACACTCACCGCTTCCTGTTCTGGACAGGGAGGCATGAAAATCTATCACAGGACTAAAAATGTGTGTAATATTCAGTACTCCAATACTGATATAGAGATACTGCACTCTATTGTGGAGCTGGAGGTACAGTACTCTATTGCTGAGTGATACAGTGCTCTACTACTGAGTTAGAGATACAGTACTCTATTACTGAGCTAGAGATACTATACTCTGATGTTAAGTTAGAGATACAGTACCCTAAAGCTGAGTTAGAGAGACAGTACTCTGCTGAGTTACAGACACAGTACTCTGATGCTGAGTTACAGACACAGTACTCTGATGCTGAGTTACAGATACAGTACTCTGATGCTGAGTTACAGATACAGTACTCTGATGCTGAGTTACAGATACAGTACTCTGATGTTGAGTTAGAGATACAGTACCCTAAAGCTGAGTTACAGATACAGTACTCTGATGCTGAGTTACAGATACAGTACTCTGATGCTGAGTTACAGATACAGTACTCTTAGATTTACTTGGAACTTGCTGCCTACGATGCTGGTAGAAGCAGATATTAACAATGATTTGAGGATGAAATGAGTAGGCATTTGAAGGAAATAAACTTGCAAGACTATGAGAATCTACAGGGTGAATGGAACTGCCTGGATTGCTTTATGGAGAGTGAGTGAGGACTAAGCTTGCCAACTGTGATGAAATGTATTCCTGGAGGTTTCACCGCATGATTTACCTCCATGTTCCAGCTGTTAATCAACCAACACAGCCAACCTTGTGGCACACTGCCTTCCTATACCAACTGGAAAGCAAAAAGACTCATTACCCACTTGGATAATGCTCAACTGTCAGCCAAGCAGCCTTCCACGCCCTCCCCAGCTGCCCACCACCCCACCTCCATCCCCACACACATTTTCAATATTTTTATATCTGGCAAAGTGAAATGTTCTAAGAAAATTACAAAAAAATACAATCTTTATTAATTTCCTGATGAATTTTCTCCAGGGTTGCACACAGCAGTGAACTGGAGAATGGTCTTCAATTCCTGGAGACTCCAGGCTAATCTTGGAGAGTTGGCATGGACTCAAGTCACTGAATGCCAAAATGACTCTATGGTTGGAAATGTAAAATGCTACCACCACATATATTACAAGAATAGAAATAATAATAAATGTACATGATTAAAGAACCATAAATAATATCTCTAATATGTATCATATAACAACACTCGACATAACTCTTCCAATATTAATTTACTGTCCCTTAAATGTCAGCCATCTCCTGGGGAAACCATCCCCTTAATTATGAACATTAAGAAAGAGACTATCCTTTTAGCCAGACAAATAAATGTGTCGAGCTGAGGGAGCAAAGGATCTCAATGTCTTTAAGAGTGAGAGATGGGCTAACCTTTCCAGAGTCTGCACCCTCCCTGGATTCACTTCAGTTCCCTTCAGTTCCTGCAAATCAACAATTTAAACTCAGAATTAGAAAAGAAATGGAAAGGGGGAGAAAAGAAAGTGTTTTACTCACAGATGTTGGACACAGGAGGAAGTTTTCGTCTCTGTGAAGCTCAAGCGCTGGAGACACAAAGCCTGCGCTCTGATTGACTGGAGCACCAGAGTACTTCCGGTCCTCCAAGTCTTCCCATTGGTCAACATCTCAACATAATAAAAATTGGGGGGGAGATATGGGCTCTCCTCCACACATGCGCAGCTTCTCTCTCCCTTGGTCATGCGCAGTCCCGGGTCGCCTGCCGCGTGGCGGATGGAGCGGTTTCACCAGCGCGGAGGATTGTGGGAGCTATGGCCGCCATTACTCATCCGGATCCCAATTTCGAAGCTCGTCAGACCTGGATGAAATGTGGGGGTGGGAGGGCGCACTGACAGAAAGTATGTGGGTAGTTACTGTATTTTATTGTGACGCCCCCTTAGCCAATCAGTTTGTTAACTTCAAGCGTAAGGATATAGATTTAAATACAAGCGGAAAGTGCTGGAGATACGCAGGCCTCGGCTATTAAAGAAAAATATTCCAAGTGCTTTTTTAACCACCTTATCTACCTGTGCTGTTACCTTCAGGAGTCTGTAGGCATACACTCCAGGGTCCTTCTGTTCCTCTACATTTCTCACTATTCTACCATTTGTTCTGTATTCCCTTGCTTTGTTAGCCTTCCTCAAATTAATTACCTCAAAATTCTCTGGGATTGAACTCGGGGTTTCCCTCTTTAAACCTTTCCACCCCTCTAAATCAATGTCAGTACTGAGAGAATGCTGCACTGTCGGAGGTTCTGTATTTCAAATGAGAGGTTAAACTGGGGTCCCATCTGCCCTCTCATAGGTACATAATATATTTACAGCAGAGAAGGCCATTCGGTCCATCATGTCTGTGGCAGCCAAAAAAGAACAATCCAGTCTAACACCACCTTTCAGCTCCTGGTCTGTATCCCTGTAGGTTACATCACCTCAAGTTCATATCCAAGATTTTTTTTTAAATTATGATGAGGATTTCTGCATCTACCAACCTTTCAGGCAGTGAGTTCCAAACCTCCACACCTTCTGGGTGAAAAAATTACTCAACTCCCCTCTAATCCTTCCAGCAATGACTGTAAATCAATGCTCCCTGGTTACTGGCCTCTCTGCTATGGGAAATATTCACTCTATGTGGGCCCCTCAGAAATACATACAAATCTTCCTTCAGCCTCTTCTGTTCCAAAGGAAAAAAACCCAGCCTCTCCAATCCTTCCTCATTGTTAAAATTCTCCATTCTTGGTAACATCATCATAAATGTCCTCTGTACCCTCTCTGGTGCGATCACACTCTTCCTGTAATTTGGTAACCAGAACTGTACACAGTACTCCAGCTGTGGTCCAACTAGTGTTTTATACAATTCTAGCATAACCTCCCTGCTCTTATATTCTAGACCTCGGTTATTAAAGGAAAGTATCTACTGTGCTTTCTTAACCACCTTATCTACCTGTGCTGCTACCTTCAGGGATGGTCGGAGATAAACTCCAAGGTCCCTCTGTTCCTCTACATTTTTCACTATCCTACCATATATTGTGGTAAATCCATTGCCTTGTTAGCCTTCACCAAATTCATTACCTCACTCTTCTCCGGGCTTGAATTCCATTTGTCACTTCTCTGCCCACCTGACCAGTCCATTGATATCTTCCTGTAGTCTAAAGCTTTCTTCCTCACTATCAAACCCACAGCCAATTTGTGCATCATCTGCAAACTTCTTAATCATAACTCCTATGTTTAAGTCTAAATCATTGATATATATCACAAACAGTAAGTGACGGGTATTGTTACCTGTGGAGCCCCACTGGAAACAGTCTTCCAATCACAAAAACATCTATTGAACATTACCTTTTGTTTCCTGCCACTGAGCCAGTATTGGATCAAACTTGCTACTTCCACTTGGATCCCATGAATGTTTAATTGACTGATCAGTTTGCCATATGGATCCTTATCAAAAGCCTTGCTAAAATCCATATCGGCCACAGCAAATGCAGTACCCTCATCAACCCTTCTTGTTATGTCCTCAAAAAATTAAATTGATTTAGTCAGACACAGCCTTCCCTTGACAAATCCATGCTGACTGTCCTTGAGTAATCCGTGCCTTTTCAAATCAGGATTTATACTGACAGTAACAAGGATTGGGAGAGACCTCAGTCAGTGTACTGAGAGAAACGCAGGGTGAGGGAGAGAGATAGTGAGAGGGAGAGACAGAGAGAGTGAGAGAGAGAACCCAGTTAGTGTACTGAGAGAAACACAGTGTGAGAGGGAGAGAAAGATAGCCCAGTTGGTGCACTGAGAGAAACAGTGTGAGGGAGAGAGAAAGACTTCAGTCAGTGAACTGAGAGAAACACAGTGTGAGGGAGAGGCAGAGAGAAACCCCAATTAGTGTACTGGGAGAAATACAAAGTGAAGGAAAGAGAGAGTGCAAATGTATGTCATCTTCCAGGCAATTTATCATTGTTTATGATAAATTGTTGGAGAGAGAAAAAAAATATTATTTCACCCAACCTCCCAATGTTGACAAATTATTTAAACAATTTGAATGTTCCTGGAAAAAAAAGAGACATGTCAAAGCTTTTCACCTAGCACTCATCAGGATAGATGCAAGAATACCATATTTCAAAGGGAACAATTAATACTGAGAAACAGGGTGCTGGTTGGATGGAAAGTCGAATCTGATTGGTCAAGATGTTGCCCTGGCGAATGCATCAGGGAACAATTGTCCCCCATGTTTTTGTTTAATTGAAAAGGTGCAATGCCTAGACAAATTCCTTTTGCCTGCAGAGGACCAGGCCATGCATATGAATATTAAAAAATCCAGGACAAAAACAGAATTACCTGGAAAAACTCAGCAGGTCTGGCAGCATCGGTGGAGAAGAAAAGAGTTGACGTTTCAGGTTCACATGACCCTTCAACAGAACTGAAGTATAGTTAGGAGAGGGGTGAAATATAAGCTGGTTTAAGGTGGGGGGCGGGGGGAGAGAAATTGAGGGTGGGGTGGTTGTAGGGACAAGCAAGCAGTGATAGGAGCAGATAATCAAAAGATGTCACAGACAAAAGGATCAAAGAGGTGTTGAATTTTTCCAGGTAATTCTGTTTTTCTTTTGGATTTCCAGCATCCGCAGTAGTTTTTTGTTTTTAAAAAATCCAGGATCTGGTTCCAGTCCACATGTTCACCAAATCTAATCATTTCTTCCTTCGGCCATATCTTATTTGTGTAGCACATTTTGTTCAAATCCATCCATTAGTTTTTTAGACATATTGTTACAGACAGACAAACAAACAGGGTTGAAAACAAACTCTGTAACTCCAAAGCTGAAAGAATAAATGTTCTTATTAAGAGTGTCCATCTCATTGAAGAGGCTTCAGGCAAATCCACATCCGGCAACCTGCTCTGAAAACTGTTGACATTTTGACAGCTGTGACAAATTCCACCCCAGCAGCAGAAACAATCCACAGCATTGTAAAACAATCACCATTCGAAATAAAACAAATCACAAAAATCGAAAAGAAAAAGTCAATTCTACCGATCTGCCAATGTGAGCAGATCCTTGAAAAAAATTCCAGGATCCCGATCTTCACCAAAAATAAATCAGTTCTTCTGTGGTTCATACCCTGTCAGTGTACCAGGTTCCGGTAAAATCTGCCATTAGTTTGTGAGATAAATTGCTTACAGACAAACAGAATAATAGGGATGAGAACATTACCTCCACCCATCTTCAGTGGCAGAGGTACTGTCAGTACATTGAGCCCCGATGTCTATTCTCAGCCAGCATTATACAGGGGGAAAGGAGTGGATTCTTAGACCAGAAAGATGATCCCACAATGTACTCAGTGGCCTCTGAAGGGAAGCAGCCTCAGTCCACAAGAAGTTCTTGCACCAGCCCCCACCACCCCCTCAGTCAGCTGGCTTGTGCTGGCTCCTGCTGGATGATCCCACATGGAATGAATATGGTTCTGTGCTGGATATAATTAACAGCAGCAATGACAGAAGAATCTAACCCATGCAGTCATTTATGAATTCGTCGGTGTCTCAGAAGGTTAGATATCCGAGTGAATGCCTTCCCACACAGGGAGCAAATGAACGGTCTCTCCCCAGTGTGAACTCGCTGATGTGTCAGCAGGGTGGATGAATCTCTGAATCCCTTCCCACACTCATAATAGGTGAATGGCCTCTCCCCAGTGTGCACTCGCTGGTGTTTCTGCAGGGTGGAAGAATCACTGAATCCCTTCCCACATTCAGCGCAGGTGAATGGCCTCTCCCCAGTGTGAACTCGCTGGTGTGTCAGCAGCGCAGATGAATGACTGAATCCCTTCCCACACTCACAGCAGGTGAACGGTCTCTCCTCAGTGTGACTGCGTCGATGAATCTCCAGTTTAGATGGGCATCTGAAATCTTTCCCACATTCCCCGCATTTCCACGGTTTCTCCATGGTGCCGGTGTCCTTGTGTCTCTCCAGGTTGGACAATCAGTTGAAGCCTCGCCCTCACACAGAACACATGTACAGTCCCTCCCCACTGTGAATGACGTGATGTTTTTTTCAGGCTGTTTAAACGGGTTGAACTGGTTAAAATCTGTGCATTAGAACACCCTCACTCAGGTATTTGTGTGTCTCGGTGCTTTTCCAGTCACACTGATGTTTAAAACCTTTTGAAGCAGACATAACAGGCAAACATTTTACCCTCTAGGTTCAAAGGCTGATGATATTCAGGTCCTGATAAATCGAGTGACTGTCAGATCTTGAGGAAACATTTGGTTTGAGATTTCTGTCTACAAACCCTCTCCTTCCTAATATCCTGTAAAAGGAGTTTACAAAAATCATCACTGTCAGTACAGGATAGAAATTCAGAACAGACAATTCTAGTTTCTATGGAACGTTCATTCTTCTTTCATCCAAAAGTCATCCCAGACACCTCCTCCCCATTCTTACTTTGCCGCACATAACTTTGAACCTCCCAATTGTCCTGAAGGAGCGATTCATGCTGATCGACAGACCATGGTCAGTGCTGCATGTCCTGGAACCAGAGACCGAAAATGTTTATGGAGGCTGCTGGTATGTACATATAAGTGGACTAAAAATGTGTGACATATAGCACTGTATTTCTTAATGAGGGATACAGTAGGAAGGGGTGTGACGTCCACAATGGAATTCTGCCTGAATCAGCCAATAGGAATCACTCTGCTCCGCGGTGACGTCCTCGGGTTCCAGTCTGCAGGCCAGGCGCGCGGACACGGGAGCCCCACCCCCACCCATTGTTCCCCGACTCCTCGAGCCAAGGTTTCCAGGTAACCGGCTGACGGCTCCAGCCAGAACGAGACGCCGCTCGGCGAACTCCTCTTCCCCCACACTGTCTACGGCGGCTGGCTGGTCCGAAAAGAGATCGAGCGCGACCGATGGCGGCAACTGCACTGCGCCTGCTCCGGACAGCGAAGGTCAGGTCAGCACCTCTTTCTGCGCCTGCGCGCTGGACTGTCAGCTGAGGGAGTGGAGGAGGGGAGTTTATAATCTGTGCTCCTTTATTTTCTTCCACGTCATGTAGTTTGACTTTAAACAGCACCGGATTTGTTCTTAGCTTCACAAACGAGGATAGGTCAGGTGGGCAGAGCAATGGCAAATGGAATTCAACCCGGAAAAGTGTGAGTTAATGCACTTGGGGAGGACTAACAAGGCGAGGATGACACTGTGAATGGCAGGACCATGGAAAGTACTGAAGATCAGAGTGACCTTGGTGCGCATATCCACAGATCCCTGAGGGTAGCAGGGCAGGTAGATAAGGTGGTTAAGAAGGCATATGGGATACTTGCCTTTATTAGCCGAGGCATCGAATACAAGAGCAGGGAGGTTATGCTGGAACCGTATAAAACGCTGGTTAGGCTACAGCGAGAGTACTGTGTGCAGTTCTGGTCACCACATTATAGGAAGGATGTGATTGCACTGGAGAGGGTGCAGAGGGAGATTTACCAGGATGCTGCCTAGGCTGGAGGGTCTGAGCTGTGAGGAGAGATTGGATAGGCTGGGGTTGTTTTCCTTGGAGCAGCGAAGGTTGAGAGGGGGCCTGAAAGAGGTGCATAAGATTATGAGGGGCATAGATAGGGTGGATATGAAGATACTTTTTCCATCAGCAGAGGGGTCAATAAGGCAAGAGGTAGAAGGCTAAGAACAGAGTTGAGAAATTTTTTCACCCAGAGTCTAGTGAGGGTCTGGAACTCACTGCCTGAAAGGGTGGTTGAGTCAGAAACTCTGGTAACATTTAAGAGGTATTTAGATATTCACTTGCATTGCCATGGCCTCCAGGGCTATGGACCAAGTGCTGGAAAATGCGATTAGTGTAGCCAGATCTTTGTTGACCGGCGCGGACATGATGGGCTGAATGGCCTTCTTCTGTGCTGTAGACGTCTATGAGTCTATAAACACAGTAAAACTTCCTCCTCTGTCCAACATCTGTGGGTAAAACACTTTCTTTCTTCCCCCTGGGAAATACAGAGATATGTGGGACTCTGTAACTGGAATTAGTGCCATAAATGCTGAGGAGTGAAATGCTTTGATTTTGTTGAACCTGTTTGAATTATATGAGCTATTTTAAGTCAAATTTATCCTGTCTATTCAAATACTATTTGCCTTTTAGTTTGAGAATTACGGTAAATTTTTTTAAAAAGTGAAGCCTTGTCCTTCGGTTTATTCTGTTGGGGTTGTCTGGGAAATTGCTTATTTTAAGGGGATTGTAACGAGAGCAATATGTCAGTGTTGTTATATGATACATAGTAGATATATTGTTTATAGTTCTGTAATTTATTATTATTTCTAGTTTTGTAAAATAGTACGATAGCTACATTATTTATTTCCAGCCATAGAGTCCTTATGGCACAGCGGGATTCCAGTCGGCAGCTCGAGTCCATGCTGAATCTCTGTAGGGCAATCCAGTCTGTCCCATTCCCCCTCTATATCCTGTTCCCTTGCAAGTTTATTTCCTTCAAGTGTTCATCCAGTTTCATTTGGAAATCGTTAATCATCACTGTTTCCATCACCCTCATAGGCAGCGAGTCCCAGGTCATGACCACTCGCTGTCTAAATAAAGTTCTTCCTCACATCCCACCATATCTTACCTAAGTAATACAGAACTTTATATCACACAAATTTTTTGACCAATATACACAAATACATATATAGGCTAGCAGCCTGCATGAAGATTTTCAGGTCTCTTGTGTACAGGACAGGAAGTGGTGAGCGTCAATCTGCTGATCAGCCTGGAATGACACCTTCATGAGAACTAGATGGATGTATATTATTTACAGAGGAGTGAGAATGGAGAGAGATTGTTGGGGTCAGATATTTACAGGTTTTGGGGAATGAGAGAGGAAAGAATGTTCCACAGAAACTAGATTTTTCTTTTCTGAATTTCTACCCTGTACTGAAAGTGATGACTTTTGTAAACTCCATTTACAGAATATTAGAAGGGGAGGATTTGGAGACAGATACCAAACAAAGCGTCAAGGCCTGACAGAGTCACTCGATTGATTGGGACGTGAATACCATCAGCCTTTAAATCTAGATGGAGAAACATTTGTCTAGTCTGTCTCCTTCAAAAGGTTTTGAACATCAGTGCAACTAGAAAGGTACCAAGACACACACACACACACTTGAGTGAGAGTGTTCCAGTGAACTGACTGTGGAAAGAGCTTTAACCAGTCACACATCCTGAAAAAACATTGCATCATTCACAGTGGGGAGAACCGTACAGATGTTCTTTTTGTGGGCAAGGCTTCAACTGATCATTGAATCTAGAGAGTCACAAGGACACCCTCACCATGGGGAAACCATGGAAATGTGGTGTCTGTGGGAAGGCATTCCAGTTCCCATCTGGGCTGGAAACTCATCGACGCGTTCACACAGGGGAGAGGCCTTTCACCTGCTCTGAGTGTGGGAAGGGGTTCAGTCAGTCATCCCATCCGCAGACACACCAGAGAGTTCATGCTGGGGAGAGACCATTCACCTGCTCTGACTGTGGGAAGGGATTCAGTCAGTCATCCAATCTGGTGACACACCAGAGAGTTCACGCTGGGGAGAGGTCATTTACCTGCTCTGATTGTGGGAAAGGATTCATTGATTCATCCGCCCTGCTGTTACTCCAGCGAGTTCACACTGGGGAGAGGCCATTCACCTGCTCCGAGCGTGGGAAGGGATATATTGATTCATCTACCCTGCTCGTACACCAGCGAGTTCACACTGGGGAGAGGCCGTTCACCTGCTCTGAGTGTGGCAAGGGATTCAATCAGTTATCCAGCCTTAAGACACACCTGTGCCTTCACACCAGTGAGAGACCATTCACATGCTCCGTATGTGGGAAGAGATTCACTCATTCATTCAGCCTGCTGACACATCAACGCATTCACAATGGGGAGAGGCCATTCACCTGCTCTGAGTGTGGGAAAAAATTCACTACTTCATCCAACCTGCAGAGACACCGGCGTGTTCACACTGAAGAGAGACCATTCGCCTGTTTTGAGTGTGGGAAAAGATTCACTCAGTTATCCAGCCTGCTGAGACACCAGCGGGTTCACACTGGGGAGAGGCCATTCATTTGCTCTGAGTGTGGGAAGGGATTCAGTGATTCATCTCACCTGCTGAGACACCAGTGAGTTCACAAGTGATTACAGGGGTTGGATTCTGCTGTTATTGCTGCTGTTAATCACATCCAGGACTGAACCATGTTCACTCTGACGGTTGGTGAAGTGGGAGGGTCAGAGGTTTCTTTCTGCTGGACAGGCCTCACAGCTTTGCTTCCAGTGGGCTGATGCTCTTTCAGCCTGTGAGTGCACGTTTCCACCGAAATGATCCACAAAAGCTGGTGAAGTATATTTATTTTATCCTGGGTAGTAAATAGTGTTTTGCCCACCACTACAGGTATATCTAAAATAAATACATTTGTCTCTGTTCCATTGAGTCTACAGCACAGGGACCAGGCCAGTCAGCTCAATCGGTCTATGTCAGTATTTATGTTCCAGATGAGCCTCCACTCCCCCCATCAGCATATCCTTCTATTCCTTTCTCCCTAATGTGTGTATCTAGCTTCCTCTTAAATATATTCATGCTATTCACCTCAACCACTCGCTGTGGTCGCAAGCTTCACATTCTCACCACTTGCTGGGTAGAGAGGTTTCTCATGAAATGCCTATTGGATTATTGAGCCTCTTTATAATCTTAAAGACTTCCATCAGGTCACCCTTCAGTCTTCTCTTTTCTAGAGGAAGGCAGCCCAGCCTTTCCTGAGGGTTAAACGCTCTCAGTTCTGGTCTGATCCTTCTGAATATTTTTGCCACCTTCTCCGGTGTGTCTGTCTCCTTTCTCTAAATGGAGATCACAAATATTGACTGTCCTCCCAGTGTCGTCTAACCATGGTTCCAAACCAGTGGAAGATAACCTTCCTGCTTCTCAATTCTATCCATAGAACCATAGAAAAGTTACGGTGCAGAAAGAGGCCATTCATCCCATCGTGTCTGCACCAGCCAAAAAAGAGAAATAAGAAACTAGCCGCTCATTTTAACCCAAACTTTCTAGCACCTGGTCCGTAGCCTTGCAGGTTACAGCACTTCAGATGCAGGTCCAGGTAGCTTTTAAGTGAGTTGAGTGTTTCAGCCTCAACCACAAACTTAGGCAGTGAATTACAAACTACAATTTTATACATCATTACATCCCTGCTTTTGTATTCAATATTTCGCCCAATAAATGAAAGCATTCCATATGCTTTCTTGACCATCTTGTCCACCTGTCTTGCCACCTTCAAGGCACTGTGGACATGCACTCCAGGGTCTCTCACTTCCTCAATCCCTCTCAATAGCTTCCCGATTATTGAACATTCCCTTGTTTTTTTTGCCCTCCCCAAATGCATTACTTCACGCTTTTCAGGATTGAATTCCATTTGCCACTTTTCCACCCATTCAACCAAACCATTGATATAATTCTGGAGTCGACAGCTATCCTCTTCAACTATCAACTACATGGCCAATTTTTGTGTCATCTACAAATTTCCCAATCATGCCTCCCACATTTAAGTCTAAATCATTAATATTTACAGCAAGGGCCCCAATACTGAGCCCTGTGGAACATCACTGGAAACCGTTTTCCATTCGCAAAAACATTCATTGACCATTACCTTTAGTTTCCTGTTGCTGAACCAATTTTGGACCCAACCTGTCACTTTCCTGACAAGTCTGCTATGTGGGACCTTGTCAAATCCCTTACTGAAATCCTGGTAGACAACATCCACTGCACTATCCTCATAAATCTTCCTTGTTACTTCCTCAAAAAATTCTATTAAGTTAGTAACACAGGATCTTCCCCTAACAAAACCAGGCTGACTATCCCTGATCTATCCGTGTCTTTGCAAATGATAGTTTATTCTGCTCCTCAGAATTGTTTTCAATAATTTTCCCATCACTGAAGTCATACTGACTTGCCTATAATTTTCTGGCCTATCCCTCGCATCCTTTTCAACTAATGGTACAACGTTCACAGACCTCCAATCCTCTGGGACTTCACCGGTATCGAGTGAGGATTGGAAAATGGTACTCAGAGCATCTGTTATTTCTTCCCTGGCTTCTTTCAACAGATTGGGATACAGTCCATCTGCCCTAGTGATTTATCCACCTTCAAGGATGTCAGTCCCTCCATTACGTCCTCTCTCACTATGCTTATTGCATCCAATATTTCACTCTTCCCCTTTAACTACAATGTCTGCATCATCCCTCTCCTTAGTGAAGACAGAGACAAAATACTCATTGAGAACCCTGCCCACATCTTCTACATCAACTCACAAGTTACCATGTACATCTCTGATAGGCCCTACCTTTTCCTTAGTTATTCTCTTGCTCTTAATGTACTGGTAAAACATCTTGGGATTTTCTTTGATTTTACCTGTCGACATTTTTTCTTATCCCCTCTCTGCTATCCTAATTTCCATTTTTACTTCACTCCTGTATTTTTTATACTCCTCTAGGCTTTCTACAGTATTAACTCTTTTGTGACTGTCAGAAGCTTTCTTTTTCTGCTTTATCTTGGCCTGTATGCTTCTGGATAATCAGGGGGCTCTATATTTGGCAGTACCACCCTTTTTCTTTGTGGGGACATGTCTACACTGTGCCCGTAGAATCTCACCTTTGAATGCCTCCCACTGATTTGACACAGTTCTTCCTTCTGCTAGCTGTATCCTGTCCACTCTCGCCAGCTCACCTCTGAGCTTTGTAAAATTTGTCTTCCCCCAATTTAGTACTTTTACTCCTGTTCCATCTTTGTCCTTTTCCATAATGATGCTAAGTCTAACTGTATCCCTCTAAAAAGGAACCCTATATATGGGCCCCACACTTTAGGAAAGATGTGATGTTCTCGGAGAGGGTGTCGAGGAGATTTTCGAGAACGGCACCAAGGATGAGGGACTTCAATTAGCTGGAGAGACTGGAGCAGCTGAAATTGTTCTCTTCAGATCATAGAGTCATTTAGGCATAGAAGGAGGCCGTTCAGCCCGTCGAGTCCATGCCAGCTCTCTGTTGAGCAAACCAGCCAGTCCCATTGCGCTGTTCTACCCCGTAGCCCTGCAGGTTTATTTCCCTCGAATGTTCATCCAATTTCCTTTTGAAATCATTCATCATTTCCACTTCCAACACCCTCGTAGGCAGTGAGTTCCAGATCAATACCACTTGCTGTGTAAAAATGTTCTTCCTCACATCTCCTGCCCAAAACCTTAAATGTGTGTCCCTTCATCCCTGTACATCAGCTAATGGGAACAGCTTTTCTTTCTCCACCTTATCTAAACCTGTCATATTCCTGTACACCTCTATCAAATCTTCCCTCAAACTCCCTTGCTCCAAGAAGAACAACCCAGGCCTGACATCTAAAAAAAAGGACAAACAAAATATGTTAATAGCTGAAATCAAATGGGACTGTTTGTTTTCTGTTTCAAAAGTATTATGAAAATATTGTACTGGACAGTGAAGGAACTGGAATAACTCATCAAGGGTGCAGTTCAATGGAATATATCAATCTGGTGCCCATATACATTGCCATGAATTCAGGGAAGTGTAGAGACAAAATAAGTGAGATATTTGTATCCTTTGCCTGTGAACATTTTTAAAAATAGAAAACCGCATTTGAAAGCCTGGCCACTACCTGAAATATCAGGACCATACTGGGGGAGATAATAGAAGATCTCGAGACTGTTACCCACTTTGATCTTTTCATGAGGTCACCTGAAAGTCAATAATATGTCATGATTTTGGGATAGCAGTGTGAGTGTACAGCTGTGATTTGTTACGTGTGAGACAACTAACAGCGGGAAATGCATGGTGAACGTGCGCTGAAGAACTGGTCCCAACCATGCACAGCTACCTGACACCCAGAATGACATTAAATGGTGATTGTGACCAGGGGAATGAGACAACATTTTGACATCATCAAGGATTTGACACATACTCCATAGTGAAACTGACTTTAAAACAACCAGGACAGAATTAAATACACTGGTCATGGTCAATAAGTGAGTAACATTAAATTAAAAAGGGATAAGAACTTGGACTGAACAATTAGAGGCTTAGCAGAAATAATACTCAGTAAGAACTAGCCACAAGTTGGATAGGGATAAAGAGAGAGCTGGAGAAACTTGTACATCTATGCTTGACTTGTTGCTCAAAGCATATGTCCTTATGTACTTGTAACTTAGAACTCATGATGCTCCTTCAGGAGGAGTAAAGATCAGGTCGATGTTACCCCAGCGGGGGCCAGAACAGAACTGGAAAATAACAGAGTGAAATTGAGTGAGGAGTCGGAGAGAGAGTTCTCTTCCCCTCAAGGTGTGGACTGTAAGAATGCTGGGGTACCCCTAATTTGGCATTTCTTGCTAATTAGCAAACGTTAAATTAAATTCTATGACTAGTTATGCATTTATTTTTAATTTGATTGTTACATTTCTCCTGCTTCTACTCCTGTTGTGATTACGCTTTGGGTAAAGATGGTTGACAAGTGACAGGATGGGAAATTGTGCTTTGGGTCTTCATTGACCGAATGTTTTATTGATCCAAAAGGTTTAAAAGGGGCCAAAGTTCAGCAGTAAATATAGCATAGCTGAGAACAGATGACTTGCTATATGCAGGGAGATAAACAGCTCCCAGAGGACTGAGTGTTAAGGCCACCATGTTTTCACTGGTTGGCCTGGGAACGCTGACTCCCTGTCCTGGGGATGGACCGTAGGGAAGCCAATTGTTTGAGAGTTTGACATGGCTGGACGGGTGTAGATGATTCAATGACGGGTTTTGTAATCGGTCCATTCAAATGATGGCTCGGCAATGATTGGGTTAAGTCAATCTGCATAGACTTTGCGATGTAACAAAGTATAAGAAGGAATTCTACAAGAACAGAGATTTTTAGAGACAAGAACAAAAATTGCTGGAAAAACTCAGCAGGTTTGACACTATCTGTGGCAAGGAAGACAGAGTTAACATTATGAGTCTGTAATACTCTTCATCAGAACTAAAGAGAAATAGAAATGTGGTGAAATATAAGCTGTTTAAGGGGGGTTGGACAGGTGGAGCTGGATAGAGGGCCAGTGATAGGTGGAGGCAAAGGAGAGATTGCCAAAGATGTCATAAACAAAAGGTCAAAGGGGTGTTGACAGTGTTGACATTAGCTAAAGGATGTGCTAATGGTGACATTAAGGGTAGAAAGCAGGATGAGCAAGGTACAGATAGCCCTAGTGGGGGTGCGGTGGGGGGATACCATAAGATCATAAGACATAGGAGCAGAAATTAGGCCATTCGGCCCATCGAGTCTGCTCCGCCATTCAATCATGGCTGATAAGTTTCTCAACCCCATTCTCCCGCCTTCTCCACGTAACCTTTGATCCCCTTACCAATCAAGAACCTATCTATCTCGCTCTTAAATACACTCAATGACTTGGCCTCCACAGCCTTCTGTGGCAATGAATTCCATAGATTCACCACTCTCTGGCTAAAGAAGTTTCTCCTCATCTCTGTTCTAAAAGGTCTTCCCTTTACTCTGAGGCTGTGCCCTCGGGTCCTAGTCTCTCCTACTAATGGGAACATCTTCTGCACGTCCACTCTATCAGTATTCTGTAAGTTTCAATCAGATCTCCCCCCTCATCCTTCTAAACACCATCGAGTATAGACCCAGAGTCCTCAAACGTTCCTCATATGTTAAGCCTTTCATTCCTGGGATCATTCTCTTGAACCTCCTCTGGACCCTCTCCAAGGCTAGCACATCCTTCCTGAGATACAGGGCCCAAAATTGCTCACAATATTCTAAATGTGGTCTGACAAGAGCCTTATAAAGCCTCAGCAGCACATCCCTGCTTTTATATTCTAGTCCTCTCGAAATAAATGCCAACGTTGCATTTGCCTTCCTAACCACCGCGTCAACCTGCAAGTTAACCTTAAGAGAATCCTGGACTAGGACTCCCAAGTCCCTTTGCACTCCAGATTTCTGAATTCTCTCCCCATTTAGAAAATAGTCTATGCCTCTATTCTTCCTACCAAAGTGCATGACCTCACACTTCCCCACGTTGTATTCCATCTGCCACTTCTTTTCCCATTCTCCTAACCTGTCCAAATCCTTCTGCAGCCTCCCTGCCTCCTCAATACTACCTGTCCCTCCACCTATCTTTGTATCATCTGCAAACTTAGTCAGGATGCCCTCAGTTCCTTCATCTAGATCATTAACGTATAAAGTGAAAAGTTGTGGTCCCAACACTGCCCCCTGCGGAACTCCACTAGTCACCGGCTGCCATCCTGAGAAGGACCCCCTTATCCCCACTCTCTGCCTCCTGCCAGACAGCCAATCTTCTATCCATGCTAGTACCTTGCCTCTAACACCATGGGCTCTTATCTTACTGAGCAGCCTCCTGTGCGGCACTTTGTCAAAGGCCTTCTGGAAGTCCAAGTAGATAACATCCATTGGCTCTCGTTTGTCTAACCTACTCGTTACCTCCTCAAAGAATTCTAACTGATTTGTCAGGCATGACCTCCCCTTGATGAAACCATGCTCACTTTGCCCTAATTTACCATGCACTTCCAAGTATTCTGAAATCACATCCTTAATAATGGACTCTAAAATCTTACCACTAGGGAACAGGCAATTCTAGATTTAGTGATGTGTAATGAGGCAGATTTGATAAGGGAGCTTAAGGTGAAGGAGCCCTTAGGAGGGAATCGAAATAGGCTAAAAGGTGGGGCTAAAACAATGTTGTCACCATTGTCACCTTAATGTCACCATTAGCACATCCTTTACCTAATATCACCACCGTCAACACCCCTTTGATCTTTTGTTTATGACATCTTTGGCAATCTCTCCTTTGCCTCCACCTATCACTGGCCCTCTATCCAGCTCTACCTGTCCCAACACCACCCGTCCCAACCCCCCTCACCCTTAAACTGCTTATATTTCACCACATTTTTATTTCTCTTTAGTTCTGATGAGGAGTCATACGGACTCGAAACATTAACTCTGCCTTCCTCGCCACAGATGCTGTCAGACCTGCTGAATTTTTCCAGCAATTTTTGTTTCAGATATCCAGCATCCGCAGTATCTTGCTTTTATCTTAGAGATTTTTTAGAAGTTTTACATATTACATTGACTGGTGCCATGGCATCTGGGACAGACCAGGGAGCATTTACGTGGAGATGGTGCTTCTACCCAGAGTGTAATAGTAATGCTGCTGCACTTTGATACTACTGCTCAGACATGAGCAATTGTCAGGTCTCATTTATACTGACTAAAATCTAATCATTGTCGCCAATCAATGTTATCACTGTGAATCATTTAAGAGTTTGGGAAAGGGGGACAAAGAGT
This sequence comes from Cetorhinus maximus, assembly GCF_964194155.1. Lineage (NCBI taxonomy): Eukaryota > Metazoa > Chordata > Chondrichthyes > Lamniformes > Cetorhinidae > Cetorhinus > Cetorhinus maximus. The sequence goes on from NW_027597983.1 coordinate 18,657, forward strand.
TAATTAACTCCCTGAACCCCATTTTCTAACATCGCTGTGTCAAAAATAAAATCACATTCCCCCTCTCTGGCTCCTTTGCCAATTACCTTGGAGGGACTCACTTGCTGTTAAAGAGCCTGCCAACCCCTCTCACCCACTTTCCCTAAAGTGCATGAAGCTAATCATGAAAGGTCCAGAAAAATCAAATATTTTTATTGATAAAAGTTCATTAATGAAACAGAACTTTTTTTTAAAACGTAAATTACTTGAGGATCAAAGACAACCAGAGGTAAAAGGATTTGCACAATGTTCTGAACCCAAATGGTTTCTCTTTAGCTCCTCTGTACGCTGTTCCTGTGACTCCCCGCTTTGGACACAGGGCCACTGAACCCTGAGGGGTCCCATCACCAGCAGCCCCGGTCACCCCCCACTTCTTCCCCAATTGGCTAGAAGCCCATTTCCCAGTCAGCCAATCAGCATCTTCCCGTCTATTAGTCGACACCCATTGCAATTTCTTAACTGGGACGTAGGCCCCGTTATTCTCGGCTAAATTCAGCCCTCAGCTCCGTCGCCTGGCTGTCATTGACATGAGCAATAGAGACAGAAAGAAAGGTCAAATGGGAATTGAAAACTTGTGCAAGTTGAAGCTTGAGGGAGTGCTGGACCGTTGGAACTGCTCTCTTCTGGATGAGAAGCCAACCCAAGGGCCCCGTCTGCCCCTTTGGGTGGACTTGGACGTTCCCCTGGCTACAATTTCAGAGAAGAGCAGGGACTGCTGTGTTTCCTAAATTACAACAGTGACTACACTTCAAAAAGTACTTCATTGGCTGTAAAGCACTTTGGGATGTATTGTGGTTGTGAACGGCCCTTACAAATGCAAGTTTTTAAATTCAAGTTTTGTATTACCTCATCTTATGATCTGTAACTTAATCGATTTCAGCCACCCCCAACTTGCCAATTAATGAATTCACTTTGGTTCAGACAAGAATTTCGACAATTAAGGCAAAGGCAGAATTCTCTGGATTGTAAGTTTAAAAAAAGGTTTATTAAAAGAGAAAGGTTTACTTCACAACTTTAAAATAATGACTTTACAACCTCATGTGGTGATCAGTCCATAAAAGTATAACCCTCTCTGGCTCCTTCTTTGACAGCAATTCTTATAGAATTCAGCCTCGGGAGTCTGGCTCCTTCTTTGACAGTAATTTTCTTGGAACTCAGCCTGGGGAATCTTCATACTTGGCTAACAAGGAAGACCTTCAGAACCTCTACTTTTATGTCCAATGTGACAATTACCCCGTGTCAGAGTGGGGCTTGTTGTAACATGACAATTGGTTAATTTAATTGGATCCCAAATTACTTACACCACCTTCTCTCATTATCTTAGACAGGAATACAATAGAACTGTTTCATATGATCCCTTTATCTGATTCTATGTGATCCCTTATACAGTTCCAAATGTTGAGGCTAATCAGAATTTGAAGGTCTCTCTTGCCAGTACATTTATCTTCATTGCACATTCTTTACATACACAGCAATTAAAGTATTATATTTTTACAGCAAATAAAACTCAGTCTTTTACTATAACTACTGATTCAGAATTGATTTATTAATTATAATTCAATTAAGGCTCACTACTTATTCAATCAGCTGTTACTGACTGGTAGCTAATTAATACAGTAATATTTAATTCATAGATTTGGTTGACACAAGAATGAGTGGTTCAAAAAGACAGTTTGCAGAAGACAATAGTTTCTTATTAATCTTGATTGGATTGAACAATGAGCCTTCTTGAACTGAACTTTGGTAGAATATGATGTCCTATAACTTATCAAAATTAGAAAATAGTTTCTTTGTTTAAACAATTTGCATTGGGCCTGCAGGTTCTGGAAACATTTATGTTGATGCAGTTTTTATGATAAAAAAATAAAGATCCAGCCACGTTAGAGTTTAAAATGGCTTCCTTAACCTTGTTGCCTATAACAGTGAATACAGTGTGAAAGTGATTGATTTTTAGAACTAAATTTAGCTACCCAGGCCTACCTACAGTTTCATGCATTACAACAGTGACTAGACTTCAGAAGTACTTCATTGGCTGTAAAAAGCTGTAGGAGGTCATGTGGTGGTGCAAGGTGCAAAGAAATGCAATTTTTTCCAATTGTCCACAAATTTGGATATATTACGTTTTGTCTGCACATCAAAATAACATGGATTGAGTCTTAATTTTGTGCAATAACCTTGTCTTTGACAACATTTCAAACACTCTTGTGAAAATCCAAACATGCTGCATCCTGAATTATTTGTGTTGAAACACAGCGAGTTTTGTGATGTGGAACGCACTGCCTGAAAATGGTGCAGAGAGCAGATTGGACTCTATCTGTCAAAACAGAATTGGGCAGATTCTTGAACGGAAAATAAAATTGCAGGATTCTGGGATTAACTGGGTAGTTTCTCAAATATCTGACATGAACACGATGGGCCAAATGGCCTCCTTCTGTGCTCTGTGAGCCTTGTGTGCATTTAAAGTGAGTGGCAATGACCGAGAACCCACTTCCTATGAGTGTGCTAGAAGCAGAGATGATGGCATGATTTCTGAAGGAAATTGGATGGGCACTTCAGGGAAATGGAGCACTACAGGGATAGGACTGGGCAATGGGACTGACAGGTTTTCTCTACAGACAGTCAGCATGGACTCAAAGGGTCGAATGGCCCCATTCCCTACACTAATGACTCAATGATCTAATGAGAGAGATTTCAGCTGCTCCAGTCTTTCCAACTAACTGAAGTCCCTCATCCCTGGTGGCAATATCGTAAATCCTCGCTCCAGACTCCCTAGAACTTCGCAAATTTCCTTGAATGTGGGGCCCATGTGTAGGGCATTCTAGAGGGATAGAATGAAAAACACGGAGTTTATGTTCAACTAGTTCAGAACCATGGTTAGACTACACTGGGAGGATGGTCAACATTTGTGATCTCCATTTAGAGAAAGGAAATAAGGCACTGGAGGAGGGGAAACAAAGATTCACAAGAATAACACCTGAACTGAGAGTATTTAACCCTCAGGAAAGGCTGGGGCGCTATTCTCTAGAAAAGAGAAGACTGAAGGGTGACCTGGTGGAAGTCTTTAAGATTATAAAGGGGTTCAATAATTCAATAGGGATTTCATGAGAAGCATCTTCATCCAACGAGTGGTGAGAATGTGGGACTCACTACCACAGTGAGTGGTTGAGGTGAATAGTATGAATTCTTTTAAGGTGAAGCTTGATACATACATTAGGGAGAAAGGAATAGAAGGATATGCTGATGAGGGGAGATGAAGAGGGTGAGTGGAGGCTCACGTGAAGCATAAATACTGACAAAGACCAACTGATCCGACTGGCCTGGCCCCTGTGCTGTAGACTAATGGAATAGAGACAAATGTATTTATTTTAAATCTACCTGTAGTGGCAGGAAATACACTATTTACTATTCAGGATAAAATAAATATACTTCAACAGCTTTTGTGGATCATTTCAGTGGAAATGTGCACTCCCAGGCTCAAAGAGCATCAGCTCACTGGAAGCAAAGTTGTGAGACCGGCCAGTCCAGTAGAAAGAAACCCTCCAACCCTCCCACTTCACCAATTGTCAGAATGAACATGGATCAGTCCTGGATTAACAGCAGCAATAACAGCAGAATCCAACCCCTGCATTCACTTGTGAACTCGCTGGTGTCTCGGTAAGTGTGATGAATGAGTGAATCCCTTCCCACACACGGAGCAAGTGAACGGCCTTTCCCCAGTGTGAATTCGCTGGTGTGCCCGCAGGTTGGAGGACTGAATAAATTCCTTCCCACACTCAGGGCAGGCAAATGGTTTCTCCCTGGTGTGAACTCGCTGGTGTGCCCGCAAGTTGGAAGACTGAGTGAATCCCTTCCCACACTCAGAGCAGATGAACGGCCTCTCCCCGGTGTGAACGCGTTGGTGAGTCCAAAGGTTGGATGACGTTGTAAACCTCTTTGTGCAGTGAGAGCAGCTGAACGGTCTCTCCTCAGTGTGAATGCGTTGGTGGACCCTCAGATCTGCCGCACTTTTGAAGCTACTCAAACAGTCAGAGCATTTAAAGGGTCTCTCATCGGTGTGAGTGATGTGGTGTGCCATCAGGCTGGATGACTGAGTGAATCGCTTCCCACACTCAGAGCAGGTGAACGGCCTCTCCCCAGTGTGAACTCGCTGGTGCTTCTGCAGGGTGGATGACTGAGTGAATCCCTTCCCACATTCAGAGCAGGTGAATGGCCTCTCCCCAGTGTGACTGCGTAGATGAATCTCCAGCTCTGATGGAGCTTTGCATCCCTTCCCACAGTCTCCACATTTCCATGGTTTCTCCATGGTGCGTCGCCGTGTGTCTCTCCAGATTCAACGATGAGTTGAAGTCTCGTCCCCACACAGATAATGTGACAGACAACAGTCTCTCACTGCTGTGAATGGTGCGATGTTTGTTCAGATTGTATAACTGGTTAAGTCTCTTTCCACAGTTAGTACACTGGAACACATTCAGTCAGGCGTGTGTGTCTCGGTGCTTTTCCAGTCACACTGATGTTTAAAACCTTTTGAAGCAGACAGAACAGACAAACATTTCTCCTTCCAGATTCAAAGGCCAGTGTTTTACACGTCCCAATTAATCAAGTGACTTTGTGAGGTTACGATGTGATGTTTTGGGATTTCTGTCTGCAAATCCTCTCCTAAAATAGTGTAAAAAGAATTTACAAAAGTCACCATTGTCAGTATAGGACAAAAATTCAGAACAGCCAATTCTAGTTGCTTTGGCTTATTCTTTCCTCTCTTGATATACAGGTGGAATGGGGCTCTACAGAGAGTCAGCATGGACTCATGTTGCTGAATGGACAACTTCTGTGCCTTATTGACTGGAAATAAATACAGTACTATATAGGAAAACTAGAAATAATAAATGTACTTTATTAAAGAACCATAAAAATCTAGCATTTACTGTCTTAACACTAGACAAACACAATCTATATTCAAAAATCGAGTCATAGAGTTTTACAGCACGGAAAGAGGCCCTTCAGCCCATCGTGTCTGTGCCAGTCATCAAGCCTCTATCTACTCTAATCCTATTTTCCAGCACTTGGCCCATAGCCTTGTGTGCTATGGCATTTCAAGCGTTCATCTAAATACTTCTTACATGTTGTGATGGTTCCTGCCTCTACCACCCTTTCAGGCAGTGAGTTCCAAAAACCCCCCACCCTCTGGGTGAAAAAATCTTTCCCCAAATCCCTTCCAAACCTCCTGCTCCTTACCTTAAATCTATGCCCCCTGGTTACTGACCCCTCCACTAAGGGGAAAGGTTACTTCCTATCTACACTATCTGTGCCCCTCAAAATCTTGCACACCTCAATCAGGTCCCCCCTCAGCCTTCTCTGCTCTAAGGAAAACAACCCCAGCCTACCTACCCCTTTTTGATCCCATTTTTTTACTATCATTTTTATTTCTTAATTTTTATTTATCTTTTTCCCACATATTTTCATTATTATTATTTTTAAAATTTATTTCAATTTTTATTCATTGTTTTATCCCCAGCTTTTAGCCTTTTCGATCTTTTTTCCCACCACCGTCCCCTCCCCCCATCCCACCCCACCTCACCCCCACCCCCACTAGGGCCATCTGTCACTTTCAAGAGTGCTTACCCTGGTCCTGCCAATATCACATTCTGCTTTCCACTCTTCATGTCTCCATTAGCACCTCCTTTAGCCAGTACCACCACTATTAACAGCCCTTTGACCTTTTGTTTATGACATCTTTCGCAATCTCTCCTTTGCCTCCACCTGTTACACCTCCTTTAAACAGTATATATTTCACAACATTTCTACTTCCCTTTAGCTCTGAAGAAGAGTCATATGGACTCGAAACGTTAACTCTGTCTTTTTCTCCACAGATGCTGTCAGATCTGCTGAGTTTTTCCAGCACTTTTTGTTTTTGTTCCAGCCTATCTAGTCTCTCTTCATAGCTGAAATGATCCAGCCCAGGCAACACCCTGGAAAATTTCCTCTGCACCCTCTCCAGTGCAATCACATCCTTCCTACAGTGTGGTGACCAGAATTTCACACAGTACTCCAGATGTGGCCTAACACTTTTTACAACTCCATCATAACCTCTCTGCTCTTGTATTCAGTGCCTTGTCGAATAAAGGTAAGTATCCCATATGCCTTCTTAACCACGTTATCTACCTGTCCTGCTGCCATCAAAGATTGATGGACATACACACCAAGGTCCCTCTGACCCTCTGTACTTCCAAGGGTCCTACCGCTCTCGTGTATTCCCTTGCCTTGTTAGTCCTCCCAAAATGCATCACCTCACTCTTTAATGTCCTACCTTACTAGCTTGTCATCTTAAATGTCAGCCATCTCCTGGGGAAATCACCCCTTTAATTGTTAACATTAGGAAAGAGACCAACCTTTCAACCAGACAAATTAATGTGTCAAGTTGAGGGAACAAAGAATGGCAATGATTTTAAGAGAAAGAGACCTGGGCCAACCTTTCCAGAGTCTGCACCCTCCCTGGATTCACTTCCTCTCCCTTCAGTTCCTGCAAGTCCATAATTAAACCCCAGAATTAAAAAACAAATAGAAGTAAAAACATTGATTTCCTCACAGATGTTGCCCAGAGGAGGAAGTTTTAGTTTGAAGCTGATTGTCCACCTTTCGCGTTGTGACGTCCACAATGGAACGTTCACCGAATCAGCCAATAGGAATCACTCTGTTCCGCGGTGACGTCTCGGGTTCCAGTCTGCAGGCCAGGCGCGCGGACATTGGAGCCCCGCCCCCACCCGTTTTTCCCCCTCCCCCTCCTCGAGACAAGGTTTCCAGGTAACCGGCTGACGGCTCCGGCCAGAGGGAGAAGTCGCTCGGCTAACTCCCCATCCCCCCCCCTCTGTCTACGGCGGTTGGCTGGTTCAAAAAGAGATCGAGCGACCGCTGGCGGCAACTGCACTGCGCCTGCTCCGGACAGCAGCGCTTTCTGCGCTTGCGCTGCCAGCTGAGGGAGTGGGGGAGGGGAGTTTACAATATGTCTTCCCCCTCATTTTCTTCCAAGTCCTGTAGTTTGATTTTAAACAGCACAACATTTGTTTTAGCTTCACACACTCTAAAAATAGAGGCCGAGTTTCCTCATAGGAAAATCCCACCCCGCAGGCATTAATCTGGTGAACCTTTGCTAAACTCCCCCTGTGACAAGTATATTCTCCCTTAGGTAAGGAGACCAAAACTGTACTAAACACTCCAGCTAATGGAGGGAGTGTGTGTGGGGGCAGCTACTTACAGCGCTTGGGGAGTAAGAAAGGAAATAATGTTCCAGAGAAATTAAGAACAGGTAATTCTAGTTTCTATCCTGGACTGAGAGCGCTGACTTTTATAAACTCCTTTGAGAGGATATTAGAAGAGGAGGATTTACAGAGACGAAAATCGAACCAAACATCAATTGAAGAATTGGCAGTCACTCAATTATTGCGCGACCTGAACATCATCGGCCTTTGAATCTTGAAGGAGAAAACTTTGTCTGTTCTGTGCGCTTCAGAAGATTTTAAAATCAGTGTGACTGAGAAAGGACGAAGACACACACCCGAGTGAGAGTGTTCCAGTGCACTGACTGTGGCAAGAGCTTTAACTAGTTAAAAAGCCTGTAAGAACATCACTATTTACAGCTGGGAGAGACCGTACATGTACTATATGTGGACGCCTCAGCTGATCAACGAACCTGAAGAGAGACTAGGAGGCCCACACCATGGAAAAACCATGGAAGTGTGGGCACTGTGGGAATGGATTCAGATCCCCATCTCAGCTGGAAATTCATCAACGCAGCCACACTGGAGAGAGACCATTCACCTGCTGTGAGTGTGGGAAGGGGTTCACTCATTCATCTCATCTACTCAGACACCAGCGAATTCACACCAGGGAGAGGCCGTTCACCTGCTCTGAGTGTGGAAAGGCATTCACTACTTCATCCGACCTGCTGACACATCAGCGAATTCATACCGGGGAGAGGCCATTCACCTGTTCTGATTGTGGGAAGGGATTTAGTCGGTTATCTCACTTACAGGCACACCAGCGCGTTCACACTGGGGAGAAGCCGTTCACCTGCTCTGATTGTGGAAAGGGATTCTCTCACTCCTCCAACCTGCGGATACACCAGCGAGTTCACACTGGGGAGAAGCCGTTCAGCTGCTCCGAGTGTGGTAAGGTATTCATTGATTCATCAAGCCTGCGGATACACCTACGAGTTCACACCAGGGAGAGGCCATTCACCTGCTCTGAGTGTGGGAAGGGATTCAGTCGGTCGTCCTTCCTGAAGGCACACCAGCGGATTCACACCGGGGAGTGGCCACCCACCTGCTCTGAGTGTGGGAAAGCATTCATTGATTCTTCCAGCCTGCTGAGACACCAGCATCTTCACACTGGGGAGAGGCCGTTCACCTGCTCTGAGTGTGGGAAGAGATTCAGTCGGTCAACCTACCTTCGGAAGCACCAGCGAGTTCACAAGTGATAACAGGGGTTTGATTCTGCTTTTATTGTTGCCGTCAATCATATCCCGGACTGAACCTTGTTCATTCTGACGATTGTTGAAGTGGGAGGGCCGGAGGGTTTTTTCCTGCTGGACTGGCCGGTCTCATGATTTTGCTTCCAGTTGGCTGATGCTCTTTTAGCCTGGGAGTGCATGTTTCCACCGGAATGATCCACAAAAGCTGATGAAGAACGTTTATTTTATCCTGGATAGTAAATAGTGTTTTTTCTACCACTACAGATAGGTCTCAAATAAATACATTTGTCTCTGTTTCATTGGGTCTACAGCACAGGGCTTGGCCAGCAGTTATTGCCCATCCCTAATTGCCCTTGTTCAGAGGACATTTAAGAGTCAACCACATTGCTGTGGGTCTGGAGTCACACATAGGCCAGGTAAGGACAGCAGATTTCCTTCCTAAGGGACATTAGTGAACCAGATGTTGTCATCATCAGACTTTTAATTCTAGATTTTTGTTTAATTCAATTTTCACCATCTGCTGTGTTGGGATTCAAACCCAGGTCCCCAAAGCATTACCCTCGGTGTCTGGAATACCAATCCAATGACAATACCACTATGCCACCACCTCCCCATTTATGCTCCACTCGAGCCTCCACCCACCCTTATCTAAACCTGCAATAATATTGTTCACCTCTATCAAAACTCCCCTCAGCCTCCTTTACTCCAAGAAGAACAATACCAGCTTCTCTAACTTAAACTTGTAAAAATCCTTCATCCCGGGAACTATTCTGGTAAATCTCCTCTACACCCTCTCAAGGACCCTCACATCTTCTTAAGTGTAGTGACCAGAACCGGACTCAGGACTCTCATAGTGGCCTCACCAGAGCTTTATAAACTATTGGCACAACTTCCCTCCTTTTGTTCTCAATACCTCTGTTTCTGAAGCCTAAGATCCCATATACTCAAAACAGGAATATCAAACCTTTTTACTTGAACATTAAAAGCATTTGAACAACAATCTTGAAATGGCTAAAGAAGATTTTGACCAACAAAGGAACGAGCTGTTGCCACAAAAACAAGACTTCCTGAACTTCTTGTCTCAAAATGAAAATCCAAAATGTTTGAGTCTGGGAAATGAACTGAAAAATGAAGTTCCAACTCCAACTGATCAAGAAGAAGACACTTTAAATGTGGAATTGACTGGGATATTCCTTTTGGATTTAAACAATGGAGAAACTACAGACATGGAAGAAAATAAAGCTCAAAAGGTGAACTCTGAACAGACGGATTTTCAAACTGAAATTGAAAATACACATATGAACAGCAATGAGGGCTCTCCTCTTGCAGAAGGAACTTTGGACTATAATTATTGTAAGAAAACTTTCAGAAAACACTGCAAGCTGTAATGTTTCACATCTTCAGTGGAATGTGATTCCAGGACATGGAATTTAGCAGTGTGCTGTTATCAAGATAGACTTGTGAATTTGAAGTGGACGTTGGAGGGATTATTATGTGTATTGCATGTTATAAGATAGTTAAACATAAGCATAGGACTCAGGAACAGGTATTTTTATTTTTGTTTTGGATTTCCAGCATCCGCAGTTTTTTGCTTTTATAACAGGAGTCAGCCACTTGGCCCCTCGAGCCTGCTCCGCCATTCGATAAGATCATGGCTGTTGTTAAGATGTACAGCAGGTTGTAAGTTGTAATATTCTAAATAGGATATTACGAGGGTGAGACATTTTCATTTCTTCCTGAGGAAGGTGTAGTGAATATCTTGTTTCATAATTCACATTTTAGAAATATAACTTTCAGTTTGGGAATTGGATTTTTTTTAATGTACGATGAATGGAAAACCTGGGCTGAGAATCTGACAAAAACACCCTAAGGGAATTCGCAATCGCAAGGTGTGGCCCATGTTGATTTAAGAAGCCAAAGCTCTCGAAGGGTAAGAACTGTAAAACAGCAGGTGGGCTTTTTTAGCTGGAGACTTGGAGACATTGGGTCTGACAATTATTGTGGGTGAATTCTTCATGCAGACCTCAGGGAAAAAAGGTTTGGTTTTGAAGCTAAAAGTTAATAAATTTAAATATCAATTGGACATCCCAACTGGTCTCTGTTAACATAGGGATAAGTGATTCAGGGTGGAGCCTTGGTTGGAATTCTGGGTGTTTCTCACAGAAAGCAGGCAGTCTGCAGTTCGCTTGGAAGCAGTCAGCTGTGGGCCCAGAGCTGTGAACCAGCTGTGGGACGAGAAGCCTGAAGGGCCATTAGGAACTAGGGGTGATCCTAATGTTTAAATCCCTCAGCAAGAAGTCAGTGAAGCCCACGCTTGGACTGAGGAGTCCACAGTTTTTAAGTATTAAAGGAAAGTTGGAGGGTTGTTTAGCCAAAAGCTAATGGAAGGACCACCATAAAACCTTGGAACTTGGAGAACAGTTGGAATACTGAGGAGAATTAAAAGTGAATTCTGGGGAGTTTTGACAAACCTTTGGGATGGTCCCAGCAACAGAAGTGAATGAACTTTCAAAACATCGTTAAGTATAAGAGAACTCTTGGAAGTTAAAAACTAGAATTGGGTTAATAGTATAAGTCTTTATAAACTATAGTGTTAAGTTCATTGTGCTGGTTTTTAATTTTCTTTTCTCTTATATACACAGTAAAATTTGTATTTGTTTAAAAACATGGAATCTTCTGGCGTAATTCTTTCAGTTAATCACTGGGTGTTTGAATTTCACTTTAAAAGTTAATGGTCACAATTGGGATCCTAACAATAGCCACAAACAATATTTCAAAAAAGGAAAAAGAAAACATATGATTTTTCTTCATTTGTACAAAGCATTACATTATGAGACACACCTCAACCAGGGTTCCTAATAATTTCTGAGTTCAAGCACTTATTTTCGTGAAACAATCTGATAATTGATGACTAAACTTGGAACTAACTGTAGTCCCTTCTAAAGCAGGAGGGTTATTGCCCAGCACTGAGCCTAATTTGGAATTTCTCCCATAGACCAATTGATAGGGACTGTACCCTCCAACCATCTGAAGTGAATTCTTTCCATGAACCATCCACGTCAGTGCAGTTGTCAGCTTGCAGTTTGGCTGATCAGCTAAGATTTTATGCAGCATTTCATCGATCACGGCATGATTCCTTTCACAGAACCCATTGCTGAAAGGAGTTTCAGCTGTGATGTTCATGACCACAATGTTCATGTTTTCACACACGTCTCTAAACTCATTTGCAAATTCCCCTCCATTATCAATCAGAAACTTAGCTGGTGCCCCAAGTCCAGCCCCTATCCATTTCTCCATGACTTGGTCTACAATCACCCTTTTGTCCTTGCCATGTATTATTGGGGAAAGACTAAAGTGGTTACCCTGTCTATAAAGTGTAGAATGAAAATATTTCTGTCTTTGTCCCATACCTTTAGATCCATGGCAACTACCTCGTTAAAGTCACGTGCCAAGGGAAGGTTTACAATAGGATGTGACGGTGTCCTCCGATACTTTTTTTACACATTTCACACCTTGCATTAATCTCTTCTATGAGCCTCGTATACTCTTCACCAACCTGCAGGAGTTTCAATCCTTGACAAGAAGGGTGAGCAAACTGTCTTTGTAGCTTTAAGACAATTTGCTTTTCTTCTCGCTGATTCTTGTCACTTGATTCCATTAATCCTTCTCAAACACTCTGATTCGAAACAGCAGATATTGTTAAAGGGATACAATAATGTCCTGATTGAGTAAACTGCAGTCTCACTGACTTTCCAAAAACAGTTGTCTTATCTTGATTCATGTCCAGTTGCAATTGTGCCTTTTATCTAAGGTTTACTCAACAGTGAGGGGATCTCACGAAAGACTACACCAGTCCTGATAAAGTGGCAGAATCCAGATATTTTGCATGGAATCACCACTCTTTTTAGTGGCTTCAATGTGTGACATCACCCAAACCTAAACAAGTTGAACCCTCCTTAACCTTGTGTCCATCTTCACCATTAGGTGAATCTGGGTAACATCTTCACCAATCTGATCCACATACTGTCGAGGTGCAGCCACTATCTAACACAGCACAGTTGAAAGGGTCTGTGAACAATATACTCATCAATGGACCAAAACTCTTTGTGACGAGTACAATTCCTTCAGAGTGATAATTGTCATGATCTTCAGCCTCAGAATTCTCTGTGCCATGAGTCACTTTGAAGACCCTGATTTTACACTTTGGCTCATAATCAAATTTTGAGTTAGTCCTGAAACACTTGTTAATTGTTCCCATTCAACTATTAGTGCTGTTCCAACCCAGATCTGCTAAAGGTGCTTTCACCCTCATTCAAAACCTGTCAAACTCCGATTATGCTCACAGGCTTTCTTGTAAATCTCATCAATGAACCCGAATAGAAGATCCAAACCTTCATCGATATTCAACTGACAGGCATCCAGCTCACAAAATACTTCTGTTCTGATTTTACTTTTGTTAGGAAGTGACAGTGCCAAGGCCAAACCTTGTTCCCTCCTTGGTTGGGACATAACCCGTGTCCACATATCCACTTCATTCTTCCACTGGTCGTATGGCTCAGACTCCAAGAATAGAGGCTGGGTATCAGACCCTGACAATTGCTTTCAGCCATTTCTCACAAAAATTACTAGGACTGTAAGCTTTTGTCCAAAATTTTATCTCCGTTTAGTTTCCATTCTTCGCCATTAGGCAAGCAATCTGTTACCATGACAGCCTTATGGTGAAGAAAGAAACTGCAGCCAATCTTTACTTGGTACAGACTTATTCACAGAGTGAAACTTTAGTTATATAACTCCTGACTCCACTCCATGCCAGTTTCTTTTTATCTGTGCTCAAGTAACCATCCAATCAATTCCTTTCACCTATGTATATGTAACCACACTGATACAATTAACACCCACAGTCAGAGCATCGAAAGGGTCTCTAATCAGTGTGACTGCAATGGTGTCTCAGCAGGTTGGATGACTCCGTGAATCCTTTCGCACACTCAGAGCAGGTGAACGGTCTCTCTCCTCTGTGTGAATTCGGCGGTGCTTCCGCAGGCTGGATGTAGCAGCAAATTCCTTCTCGCACTCAGAACAGGTGAAAGGCCTCTCCCCAGTGTGAACACGCTGGTGTCTCAGCAGGTTGGATGATTCAGTGAATCCTTTCTCACACAGAGAGCAGGAGAACGGCCTCTCCCCGGTGTGAACTCGCCGGTGCTTCCATAGGCTGGATGAATTTGGGAATCCCTTCCCACATTCAGAGCAGGAGAATGGCCTCTCTCCAGTATGAACACGTCGGTGTGCCCGCAGGCTGGTTGTCCGAATGAATCCCTTCCCACACACGGAGCAAGTGAATGGTCTCTCTCCGGTGTGCGCTATCTGGTGCCGCAGAAGGTTGGTTAACCAAGTGAATCCCTTCTCACACACGGGGCAAGTGAATGGCCTCTCCCCAGTGTGAACAACACTGTGCTTCTGCAGGGTGGATGATTCATTGAATCCCTTCCCAAAGACGGAGCAGATGAACGGCCTCTGCCCAGTGTGAACGCGTTGGTGCAACCACAGGTGTGATGACTGAGTGAATCCCTTGCCACACACGGAGCAGGTGAACGGCCTCTCCCCGGTGTGAACTCGCTTGTGTGTAACCAGATGTGATGAGTGATTGAATCCCTTGCCAAACTGAGAGCAGGTGAATGGCCTCTCCCCCGTGTGAATGCGTCGATGAATTTCGAGTGCAGATGGGGAACGGAATCTCTTCCCACAGTCCTCACATTTCCACGGTTTCTCTATGGTGCAGGTGTCCTTGTGTCTCTGCATGTTCGCCAATCAGCTGAAGCCTCATCTGTACACAGAATATGTGTACGGCCTCTCTCCGCTGTGAATGGTGCAATATTTTTTCAGGCTGTGTAACTGGTTAGAGCTCCCTCCAGTCAATCCACTGAAACACTCGCACTCAGGGGTGCGTGTCTCTGTGTTTTTCCATTCACATTGATGTTTAAAAATGTCAGAAAGAGACAGAGCGTCGGTGAGTTTCTAGCTTTGATGGGGAAATCAATCCCTTCCCACAGTCCCCACATTTCCACGGTTTCTCAGAGGACCTGATGTCCTTGTGTCTCCCCAGGCTGGACAATCAGTTGAAGCCTTGTTCACAAGCAGAACACATGAATGATTTCTCCCTGCTGTGAATGGTGTGATTTTTATTCAGTCTGTGTAACTGATTAAAACTCTTTCCACAGTCAGTGCACTGGAACACTCTCATTCGGGTGTGTGAATGTCTTGGTGCTTTGTCAGTCACAGTGATGTTTGAACTCTTTTTCCACAGACAGAATAGACAAACGTTTACCCTTCCTCATACAAAGGCCAGTGATGTTCAGGTTCTGCTGAATCAAGTGACAGTGAGATCCTCCCCTTCTAGCCGCCTGTAAAATGAGTTTACAGAAGTTATCACTGTAAATACAGGATATTTTCTTTTATTCATTCATGGGATGTGGGCTTCGCTGGCTGGGCCAGCATTTATTGCCCATTCCTAGTTGCTCTTGAGATGGTGGTGGTGAGCTGCCTTCTTCAGCTGCTGCAGTCCATGTGGTATTAAATATATAAATTCAGAACAGAGAATTCTAGTTTCTATGGAACATTTTTCCCTCTCATTCCTCCCAAATCTATAAATCTCTGTCCCACACACTCCTCTCCCTCTCTGCTCATTGTTCCAGACTCAGTGACCAGTCTCCAACTTATTCTTTTCTCCTCTCCAGATTCTCTCTCCTCCTGTCCTTAAACTGGTGACTCAGGCTGTGGATCAATCCCACTCCTTCACTCTAATTCTACCAAATACTTTGCCTCAAAACAACAAATTACCTTCATTGACTTTAGCAGTGATGTTAAATGAACGGAAATAACCACCTTTTCCCATTTGGGCCTCTGGTTCAGTTTGGTGCCGCAGAGAAGCCGGAAGCGGCGGATGGTGATTCCGGATCAACAGGAAGAGAGGGGGCGGGGCTGGAGGACCGAGTTGGAGCTGGAGGACCGAGTTCGTGCTGCTGGTCCTCCAACCAATCGGAGTGAATGAGGGGCGGGGCCCTAACCGCACGACCCGGCGCATGCGTTTTGTGGGGCAGAGATTGGGGCATGCGCAGTGTGGGTGCTGGACGATGTCCTGTTGAATCCGTGGGGGAGAGATGACTTGAGGCAGGAGAGGAATAGAGGTGGCGGGTGGATTTGGAGGCTTCAGAAACACCTCATATAGGCTCCCATATCCCGTGTTTTCAACAAGCGGAACAGCAGTTGAGGGGTTTCTGATGACAGGCCCGAGGGTAACGGCCGCACCGCCATCTTGAGAAGGGAGGGCGTGCAGCCGGGCGCATGCGCGGCGACAGGGATGATGGGATTTGGAACCAGGAAATTCAAACCAAAGATCCCATCAGGATCTGAGCAAGTCAGAAACAGAAATACCTGGCAAAACTCAGCAGGTCTGGCAGCATCGACGGAGAAGAGCACAGTTGACGTTTCGAGTCCTCATGACCCTTCAACAGAACTAAGTAAAAATAGGAAAGGGGTGAAATATAAGCTGGTTTAAGGGTGGTGGGGAGAAGGGGGGGTTGTTGGGACAAGCAAGCAGTGATAGGAGGAGATAACCAAAAGATGTCACAGACAAAAGAACAAAGAGGTGTTGAAGGTGGTGATATTATCTAAAAGAATATGCTCATTAAGAGTGGAGAGTAGGACAAGCAAGGTACAGATAGCTCTAGTGGGGTGGGGTGAAATAAGACTAAAAGGGCATAAAAGGTATAGATAAACAATGGGTGGAAATACATTTAAAAGTAATGGAAATAGGTGAGAAAAGAAAAATCTATATAAATTATTGGAAAAAACAAAAAGGAGGGGGAAGAAACGGAAAGGGGGTGGGGATGGAGGAGGGAGTTCAAGATCTAAAATTGTTGAACTCAATATTCAGTCCGGAAGGCTGTAAAGTACCTAGTCGGAAGATGAGGTGCTGTTCCTACAGTTTGTGTTGAGCTTCACTGGAACAATGCAGCAAGCCAAGGACGTAAGTCCCTCAATTCACCAGGACCTGGGTATCATCTGCATCTGATTGTGGAAGGACAAACAGGGCTGCCTGCTCTGTTTGTGGTAAGTGTGACCCTGGTGTGACTGCACCGATGAGTTTCCAGCTCTGATGGGTAACTGAAAACCTTTCCACAGTCCCCACATTTCCAGTTTCTCTCCAGTGTGACTGCGCTGGTTTTGTCTTCGGGCAGAAGAGCTGAAGCCTCGGCCACACACACAAAACACGCATACGGTTTATCTAGGCTGGAAACGGGTCCCTTTGCTTCCATGTTCAAAGGCCGATGATATTCAGGTCCTCATGATTCTGTCAGATCTTGATGTGATGTTCGGTTTGTGTTTCCCGTCTGTAAATCCACCTCTTCCAACACGTTGAAAAATGAATTTAAAACAGGACAAGGGAGTGTGAGGGAATCACAAAAACAGAAAGGCAGGTTGTGATACTGAGCTGAATGAATCTGGTAATTTGGGGGCTAGAATAAAGTGGGCAGAGCTTCAGGATCCCAGTGACCAGGAGAGAAAATCATTGATTCATTGATTTTATTCCAACTTTCCACACAGGCACCAGAGAACTGAACCTAGCCAGAGTAGAGGGAGGGAGGGAGATAACTGGGAAATGGCAGAGATGGTGAGATGGTTTTGAATATCAGCCCAGGGAGGAGGGAGAGTGTGTAGGATGGGGATTTACAATTTTGGAGGAACAAGAGAGGGGAAAATGTTCGATAGTGACTTGAATTGTCTGTTCTGAATTTTCACCCTGTACTTATTGTTGACTTTGCCAAACTCTTTTTACAGGGCATTAGAAGGGGAGGATGCACAAATGGAAAATTCAAACCAAGCATCACATCAGGATCTGACATAGTCACTGGATTCATCAGGACCTGAAAATCATTGGCCTTTGCATATGGAAAGGGAAATGTTTGTCCGTTCTGTCTGAGGGAAAAGATTTCAAGCATCAATGTGATTGGAAAAGCACCAAGACACAAATATCTGAGTGGGAGTGTTGCAGTGAACTAACTGTGGAAAGAGCTTTAACCAGTTACACAGCCTGAAAAAATATCTCACTATTCACAGCGGGGAGAAATCGTGTACGTGTTGTGTGTGTGGACAAGGCTTCAGCTGGTCATGCAACCTGGAGAAACTCAAGGACATCCACGCCATGGAGAAACCATGGAAATGTGGGGACTGTGGGAAGGGATTCAATTACCCATCCAAGCTGGAAACTCATCGACGCACTCACACTGAGGAGAAGCCATTCACCTGCTCTGTGTGTGGGAAGGGATTCACTCAGTCATCTATCCTGCTGACACATCAGCGAGTTCACACTGGGGAGAGACCATTCATTTGTTCTGTATGTGGAAAGGGGTTTAGTTGTGCATCCCATCTTGTGACACACGAGCGAATTCACACTGGGGAGAGGCCATTCACCTGCTCTGTCTGTGGGAAGCGATTCACTGTTTCATCCCGTCTTCTGACGCACGAGCGAGTTCACACCGGAGAGAAGCCATTCACCTGCTCCGAGTGTGGGAAAGGATTCATTTCCTCATCCCTCCTTCTGGCACATCAGCGAGTTCACACTGTGGAGAGGCCGTTCACCTGCTTGGTGTGTGGGAAGGGATTCACTGTTTCGTCCAGGCTGCTAACACACCAGGGCATTCACAATGGAGAGACACCATTCACCTGTTCCATCTGTGGAAAGGGTTTCACTCATTCATCACATCTGCTGAGACACCAGCATGTGCACATTTAGAGGAGGCTCTTACTGCTGCTGTTAATCTGCTCCGTGTGTGGGAAGGGATCTACTTGTTCAGCCACCTCTTGACACATCAACATCTTCACTCTGATAAAAGACGTTTCAAATGCTCTGACTGAGAAGAGCTTTACAATTACAAATTACCTGCTGAAACTTCAAGAGGACATCAACAGGCTGGTGGATTGCAGGCACAAAGCCTCACAAAATTCAACACAGAAAAACGTGAGGTGATACACTTCGATAGGAAGATTGAGGAGAGACTGATCATGTTAAACATTAATGAACAGTGAGAGCTGTGTAAGAATATGGGGCTGTTGAGGGTATTTTGAGAAATTAGGATTGCAAGCGTTAAATGGTCAGAAACATTTCTCTGAATAGATTCTCTCTGCAATGAGATGCACTGCCTTGGACTTTCTACTGCCTCAAGGTTTTGAATGTGTGAGAAGTGGATTTGGTGTTGTATAAACTCCCTTATTATCCCAAGGAAAGAACAAGCGGAAGTTCTTCTTTGATTGTGGAAATACAGCGAGCTCTTGTAAACCTGGGGAATATTATCAATTAGAAATCCTTGTTGCTAATTTCCAGCATTGAGCTTTGACACAGTTAGAACACTCGTCACCATGAAGGTCCTGGGTTACCTCAGCACCATGGAAACAGACACCCAGTTTGCGTTTGTGCTCAAGCCCAGGGTGAAAAGCCGATAGGGGGAGGCTCAGGAACACTTCCCAGAGACAGAACCTACTAGGCTAATGATTGGCTAGAATGGGACTATAGGAGATCGATGATTGGATGGATTTTTCTGTGATTCCAGGTTTGGGGATTTATCCCAGTGGGTTTGAGTCATTCTCAGTTTGGAAAGGTCAGGAAGGTCACTGCTCCAAATTGGCTTAAACACGAATGTGAATCAGAGAAATGAGGCCCCTCCTACATCCCAATGGACAATAGTGCAGAATCAAATTCTTCTTTGTACTTTGTAAACTGCTGCTCAAACACAGTGTATTCAGTTTCACCTGAATAACTGTTACCAACATGTAGCCATCTTACAACCATTGAGCAGATTGTCATCGGAACAGGATGGTGCAGGCGCTATACAAATGCAAGCTGTTGTTGATATTGACTGCGGGCGGATTCAGTTGCCCATCTGAGCTGGAAACTTGGTCCAGTCCTGCCAGGGAGAGGGTGTTCACCAACTGCATGAGGAAAAGGATAAACTTGCTCACTCCATTTACTGACACGGCAGGACAGACACACTGAGAAATGGTTCAGAAACTTCACAGAGGTGAAGGGATTTCATCCAGTTTTCCCACCTGTTAACATCCCAGTTTAAAAAGATCAAATGGTTCAGTGCATTGTTACTGGAGAGAAGCTGTTTAAATGTTGTGTGTGTGAGCAGAGATTCACTCGTTCATCCGACCTGCTGAGACAACAGTGAGTTCACATCTGACTGTCGGGGTTAGATTTTGCTGTTATTTCTGCTGTTTGGGGGACCCTCGATTCTTCACTAACCCCCATTCCTTCTGGTGGATAATGGAGGGTCTGTGCACTTGGGCTTCTGTATAATTTTGCTCCTCATTATATTGATTGGCCCTCCAGCCCGAACCTCCACCCATCACAGAACAAAATGACTATTCACAAACTGGGACCTCCAGTGACGGGACATTTGCCCAGCGTTCCCCACGGTGGGGAATGTCCCCTATCTACACCACAGGAGACCAGTGCACAGGCACAGTTTCAAACAGGGTTTGGAGCATGTGCAGTGTGAGTAATGGCCATGGATGGCACTTGTTTTTCGTATCTGCAGTCGGTTAGCAGTCGAGGGGAGACAGAGGGAGTGATGGAGCCGGCGGGAGGGTGAGGATGCTTCACAAACACCTTCTGTAGGCCACAAACCCCAAATCCATGTTTGCACTGGTCCGGCATTCCCCAGTGACAGGCCCGGGTTAGGGGAACAGTGTGGAGCAGGGCGCACGCACGATCATCCTGGGCCAGGAAACAGGAGAGAATTTGTGAATTTCACAGAATCACAGAATGGTTACAGCACAGAAGGAGGCCAGTCAGCCCATCATGTCTGTGCTAGCTCTCCGAACAAGCAATTCACCTCGTGCCATTCCCCTGCCTTCTCCCTGTAACCCTGTTCACCCTTCCCCTTCAAATAATAATTCAGAGTTTGTATCCTGGGCTGACAGTGGTTGATTTTGGAAACTCAAAATCAGGGATTAGAAGGAGAGGATTTACACACAGAAAACTCAAAGCAAGAGAAATGTTTGTTCTGTCCTTGGTGATTGTTTTTGTAAAAACCTTAAACAGGGGGATTTACAGACAGGAAACTCAAACCAAGCATCATATCAAGATCTGACAGAGTCACTCGATTCATAAGGACCTGAATATCACGGCCTTTGAATCTGGAAGGAGAAATGTTTGTCTGTTCTGGCTGCAGGAAAAGATTTCAAACATCAGTGTAATTGGAAAATCACCGAGACACACACACACGCACACACTCGAGTGAGAGTGTTCCAGTGCACTGACTGTGGCAAGAGCTTTAACCAGTCACAGAGCCTGAGGAAACATCACACCATTCACAGTGGGGAGAGACTGTACACGTGTTCTGTGTCTGGTCGAAGCGTGAACTGATCATCCAACCTGGAGAGGCACAAGGGCATCAACACCATGGAGAAACCGTGGAAATGTGGGGACTGTGAGAAGAGATTCAGTTCCCCATCCCACCTGGAAGCTCATCGATGCACTCACACTGGGGAGAGGCCGTTCACCTGCCCCATGTGTGGGAAGGGATTCACTCGGTTGTCCTGCCTTCAGACACACAAACTTGTTCATTCTGATAAACCGTTTACATGTTCTGACTGTGAGAAGAGCTTGAAAAGAAAACCAGATTTGCTGACACACCAATGTATTCACACTGGGGAGAGACCGTTCACCTGCTCTGTGCGTGGAAAAGGATTCACTCAGTTATCCAGCCTTCTGACACACCAACAAGTTCACACTGGGGAGAGGCCATTCAACTGCTCCATATGTGGGAAGAGATTCATTAATTAATTCCACCTACAGAGACACTAGCGAGTTCAAAAGTAAATGCAGGGTTTCGATCCTGATATTATTGCTTCTGTTAGTCACATCCAGAACTGAACCATGTTCATTTTGAAACTTGGTGTTTGTTTCTGCTGATGTTAATGACCCCAATAACTGGCTGGAGATTAATATTCTGGATAAACGTTAAATAAACCAGCTTGGTGTCAAACACAGTGTGTGGAATATTTGTTTTCTCCAGGACAAGAGAAGATTAATTGAAATCTTGTTCTTGACAGTTCCATTTTTTGGCCTTTTCTCCTCTGTTAAAATAGGATTTGTATTTCTGCAGAGCCTTTCATGACACCAGGATGTCCCAAAGTATTTTACAGGCAATGAAATTCCTTTGAAGTGCAGTCGATGTTGGAATGTAGGAAATACAGCAGCTCATTTGTACACAGCAAGATCCCACAGACAAGAAGTTGATAATACCCAGATAGTCTGCTTTAGTGATGTTGATTGAGGGACAAATATTGACCAAGAATATGGGGAGAAATCTCCTGCTCTTTGAAATAGCCCCAATGGATCTCTTACACCTGCCCGTTCAGTCTCATCTGAAAGACAGGACCTCATACATTGCAGGGCTCTCTCAGTACTGCAGTGGAATGTCAGCCTAGATTTTATGTTCAAATTCTAGAGGTGGATTTGAACCCACAACCTCCTGACTCAGACATGAGAATGCAACCTCTGAGCCATGGCTAACACCTCATCATTACTTTGGATTTTTCCAGTTCTCAGAACCTTGGCCAATCTCATGGACAGGTTCCAGCTCCCCTTATCTTCTAGAGTGCCTCTCCTCGCCCGGATACCCTGGGGAGGTATCAGTAACACACCCGTGTACCTGCCCTCAGAGTGTTTAATGGGAAAGTGTGGACAGAGAGCCGGAGGGACAGTGAGTGTCCTGGACATTATTGTACGGTCTGCTCCATATCCCATTCCTGGCTCTGAGTCTTTTGGTGATGATTTGAATTTGATGTCCTCTAGTTACTGACTCACCGACTGGTGGAAACAGTTTTTTCTCATTTACCTGATGAAATGTTGAACCTCTCCCTCAGATCTCCAATCAGCCTTTGTTCTAATGAAAAGAGCCCCAGTTTCTCTAATCTCTGCTGATAACTAAAGCCTCTCTTCCCTGGGATCATCTCAGTGAATCTCTTCTGCACCCTCTCCATGGCCTTGACATCCTTCCTGGTGTAAGATCCCCAAAACTTGACTCAATATTCTAACCGCAGCCTAAACAATGATTTGCACAGGTTTACATGACCTCTGTCCTTTTGAACTCTACACCCCGAATTATAAAACCCTGGATTTTACCAACTTGTCCTCCCACCATTAAAGGTTTGTGTCTCTGAATACCTTGTACGTTTTAGAGATATTAACACAACATGACTAAAATACATTGACATCCAATGTCTGATCTAACGTGTATTATGGGATAGAGAAGTTTAGTCAGAGTTAGAAACTCAAACAGACTCTTCACTGCAGACAGGTCACCATGGCAACACTGATAAGACATTCCATTCCACAGAATCGACTCATTGGAAACTCTAATCAGATCAGGGGAAAGGACAGAGTTTGTCTGTTATTAACCACAATAGAAATGTAAACAAAGTGAGGAATGGAATAGATTAGATTATCATCTGTGATGTTTATATCTGTAATGTAAAACTAAAATAAATAACAGAATTAAGAGTAGGCAGGGGAGTTTAGGGAGAATGAGAAAATTACTGAAGAAAAGTAACTGCTGGGAACGAGGGAAGGTGTCCCTGTAAGTCACGGATTAGAGAAATTCCAGCTGTCTTTTCCTCACTTCCTGCTAAAACCCAACAGAGGAGACAAAGAGTCAGGGGCCAGAGCTGGATCACTACAGAGTATAAAAATGAAGGGCTCTGATGTAAGGGGGCAATCAGGACTGAAGATACCGGAGATCAAGCTCAGGGTGCCCGAGGTTCCATCCAGCTGGCTGACCATGTAAGTGACTGTGGATTGGATAAAGAGAAAAAGGGAGGCTTATGGCAGATTCGCTGGGCTCAAAACAGCGGAAGCCCGAGAGGAATATAGAATGTGTAGGGGGGAACTTAAAAAGGAGATTAGGAGAGCAAAAAGGCGGCATGAAGAAACATTGGCAGGTAAAATAAAGGAAAATCCAAAGTTATTTTACAAGTACCTTAAGAGTAAGAGGATAACTAGGGAAAGAGTCAGGCCCATTAAGGACCACAGTGGTAACTTGTGTGTGGAGCCGGAAGATGCAGGTAGAGTTCTAAATGAATGCTTTGTGTCGGTGTTCACAAGTGAGAGGGACGACGTGGGTATGGAAATCAGGCAGAAGGACTGTGATATAATTAAAGAAATTAGCATTGAAAGGGAGGAGGTTCTAAATGGTCTGGCAGGCTTAAAATGAGATATATCTCCAGGCCAGGATGAAATGTATCCCAGGCTGTTGAGTGAGGCAAGGGAGGAGATAGTGGAGGTGCTGGCAATAATTTTCAATACCTCTCTGGCCACAGGAGAAGTGCCAGAAGACAGCCAGTGTGGTACCATTATTCAAGAAGGGAGGAAGGAATAAATCAGGGAACTACAGGCCAGTCAGTCTAACCTCAGTGGTGAGGAAACTATTGGAAGCAATTCTGAGGGACAGAATTAATCTACACTTGGAGAGGCAGAGATTAATCAAGGACAGCCAGCATGGTTTTTTTAAGGGGAGGTCATGTCTGACCGATGTGATTGAATTTTTCAAAGAGGTGACCAGGTGTGTAGATGAGGGCAGTGCATTTAACGTAGTCCACCTGGACCTCAGCAAGGCTTTTGATAAGGTCCCGCATGGGAGACTGATAACGAAGATAAGAGCCCATGGGATCCCAGGCAATTTGGCAAATTGGATCCAGAATTGGCGGAGTGGCAGGAACCAGAGGGTGATGGTCGAGGGGTGTTTTTGTGACTGGATGCCCATGTCCAGTGGGGTTCCACAGGGATTTGTGTTGGGTCCCTTGCTGTTTGTGGTATATATAAACTATTTAGACTTGAATGTAGGAGGGTTGATCAGTAAGTTCACGGATGGCATGAAAATAAAAGTATTTAGACGTGCACTTGCGATGCCATGACATACAAGGCTATGGGCCTAGTGCTGGAAAATGGGATTAGAATAGTTCAATACTTGCTTGACTGGCGCAGATGTGATAGGCCGAAGGGTCTTCTTCTGTGCTGTAGACCTCTATGACTCTATGACACTTGGGACTTGGATGTTTACTCAAATTGACGGAACAATATAAGATAAAGCAGAGGACGTGAATCTGCTCATTTCTTTATTTCTGTATTTCTTAAGAAGGTATTAAAGTTGCTGACATGAAACCTCATCAGTGTGTTTATTAATAAGAAAATGTAAACTAGAATCTTCCCTGTCTTTACTGTTCTATTTCTCCAGTCCTTCTAAACCATAGGCATTTAGTGAATATTTTAGCTTTTTAATTCAGGAAATTTATCACCTCATATTTTCTGTGTTAAATTTAATCTGACATGTTACCTGCACCAGTTACTAACTTATGTATTCACAGTGAGTCACTTATATTCCTCTTCACTGTTCTGCCCATTTCCTATTGTAAAATCATCTGGAGATTTTGATTTTAAACCCATAAAGCGAAACCCAATCATTCCTTTATATTGAGAAGAGCAATGGTCAAAACACCAACCCTGGGAGAGAACTGGATAGTCTGAAGAATATCCATTTGTCACTCCTTTTTTAAATTTATTTCCTGGGATGGGTATTGCAGGCAGTGCCAACATTTGTTTCCCATCCCTAATTGCCATTTGAGGGTAGTTAAGAGTCAACCACATTGCTGTGGTCTGGAGTCTCGTGTAGGCCAGGCCAGGTAAGGATGGCAGATTTCCTTCCCTAAAGGTCATGAGTG
Source organism: Cetorhinus maximus (assembly GCF_964194155.1). Taxonomy (NCBI): domain Eukaryota; kingdom Metazoa; phylum Chordata; class Chondrichthyes; order Lamniformes; family Cetorhinidae; genus Cetorhinus; species Cetorhinus maximus. Next base: position 43,939 of record NW_027597983.1, read on the forward strand.
AACTTTTATATGGTTTCCTCTCCTCACTTCCTGCTTCAATTGCTCTCTACAGCTCCATTCACCAATACCCAGAGCATTATTTGGTGACATGCCAATAAGGTTACGACACAAAATAAGAACTCATGGTGTCGGGGGTAACATATTAGCATGGATAGCAGATTGGTTAGCTAACTGGAAGCAGAGAGTAGCAATAAGTGGGTCTTTTTCAGGCTGGCAAGCTGTGATGAGTGGAGTGCCTCAGGCATCAGTTCTGGAGCCTCACATATTTATATAATTCAACTATTTATATGTAAGTATATTTATATATCAGGATAAAAATATACTATTTGTATAGAACCTCTTCTATTTAGAGAGAGTGGACAAGCAAACGGAGTATAATGTAGGAAAAGTGAACTTGCCACTTTGGCAGGAAGAATAGAAAAGTAGAATATTATTTAAATGGAGAGAGACCGCATAGCTTTGAGGCAGAGAGAGAGAGAGAGATCTGGCTGCCCTGGTAAATGAATCAGAAAAGGTTAGTCTGCAGGTAGAGCAAGCAATTAGGAAGGCAAATGGAATGTTGTTGTCTATTACAAGGGGAATGGAATATAAAAGTAGGGATGTTTCACTACAGTTCTACAGGCCATTGGTGAGACCACATATGGAGTACTGTGTACAGTATTGGTCTCCTTATTTAAGAAAGGATATAAATGCATTAGAAGCGGTTCAGAGAAGGTAAACTTGGTTGATTCCTGGGATGAAGGGGGTTATCTTATGAAGAAAGGTTGGACAGACTGGGCCTGTATCCATTCGCATTTAGAAAATGGAGAGGTGATCTTCCTGAAACATATAAGATCCTGATAGGACTTGACAGGATAGATGCTGAAAGGATCTTTCCCCTCGTGGGAGAAACTAGAGCGAGGGGGCACATTTTAAAATAAATAATCTCCCAATTAAGATGGAGATGAGAAGAATTTTTTTCTCTCAGCCAGTTGTGAATCTTTGGAACTCTCTTCCCCAGAGAACAGTGGAGGCAGAGTCAATGAATATTTTAAAGGCAGAAGTAGATTTTTTCTTATTCATTCATGAGATGTGAGTGCTACTGGCTGGACCAGCATTTGTTGCCCATCCCTAATTGCCCTTGAGAAGGTGGTGGTGAGTTGCCTTCTTGAACCACTGCAGTCCATGTGGCATAGGTATACCCACAGTGCTGTTAGGGAGGGAGTTCCAGGATTTTGACCCAGCGACAGTGAAATAAAGGCGATATATTTCTAAGTCAGGATGGTGAGTGGTTTGGAGGGGAACTTCCAGGTGGTGGTGTTCCCATCTATCTGCTGCCCTTGTCCTTCTAGATCACTTATAGGGTATGGAAGGTGCTGCCTAAGGAGCCCTTGGTAAGTTTCTGCAGTGAATCTTGTAGATGGTACACACTGCTGCCACTGTACTTAGGTGATGGAGGGAGTCAATGTATGTGGATGGGGTGCCAATCAAGTGGGCTGCTTTGTCCTGGATGGTTTCGAGCTTCTTGAGTGTTGTTGGAGGTGCACTCATCCAGGCAAGTGGGGAGTATTTCATTACACTCCAGACTTGTGTCTTGTCGGTGGTGGGCAGACTTTGGGAAGTCAGGAGTTGAGTTACTTGCCACACGATTCCAAGCCTCTGACCTGCTCTTGTGACCACAGTATTTATATCTTCAATGATGTGGTCAATGGTAATCCCCAGGATGTTGACAGTGGGGGATTCACTGATGGTAATGCCCTTGAATGTAGAGGTTAGATTCTTTCTTGTTGGAGATGGTCATTGCCTGGCAGATGTATGGTGTGTTACTTGCCTCTTGTCAGCCCATGCCTGGATATTGTGCAGGTCTTGCTGCATTTGGACATGGATATTTCAGTATTTGAGGAGTCACAAATGGTTCTGAACAGTGTACAATCATCAGCGAACATCCACACTTCTGACCTTATGATGGAAGGTCTGTCATTGATGAAGCAGCTGAAGATGATTGGGCCTAGGACACTACCCTGAGGAACTTGGCTAATCTTGACTAACAAGGGAGCCAAAGGTTATCGGGGGTAGCTGGAACGTGAAGTTGAGGCCAAAATCAGATCAGCCATGATCTTATTAAATGGCAGAATGGGTTCGAGGACCAGAGCCCTCTGTACTACTGAGTTCTGCTCTCCACTTGTATTGAAGACTGTTTTTCTATTCTTCCTGCCAGAGTGGACAAGTTCACATTTTCCCACGTTATCCTCCATCTGTCAAATTTTTGCCCACGCACTTAACCTGTCCATATCACTTTGCAGACTCTCGACTTCCTCTTGACAACTTCTTTTCCTATCTCTATTCATGTCATCAGCAAATTTAGCTACCATACATTCGGACCCTTCATCCAAATCATTGATGTAGATTGTAAATTGTTGAGGACCCAGCAATGATCCCTGTGGCACTCCGCTAGTTACAGCTTGCCAATCCAAAAAAGACATATTTATCCCTGCTTACTGTTAGCCAACCAATCATTTATCTATGCTAATATGTTACCTCCTACACCATGTGCCTTTATACTGTGCAACAATCTTTTATGTGGCACCTTATCAAATGCCTTCTGCAAATCCAAGTACACCATATCTGTTGGTTTCCCTGTATCCACCTTGAATGTTACTTCATCAAAAACTCTAACAGATTAGTTAAACACAATTTCCCTTTCACAAAGCCATGTTGGTTCTACCTGATCAAATCTTGATTATCTAAGTATCCTGCTTTAACCTCCTCAATAATGGATTCTATCATTTTCCCTATGATAGATGTTATGCTAACTGGCCTTTCGTTTCCTGCTTTCTGCCTCCTTCCTTTCTTGAATAACAATGTTGCTTTTGCTATTTTCCAATCCGTGGGAACCTTTCCAGAATCTAAGGAAATTTGGAAGACTATAACCAATGTATCTGCAATCTGTGCTGCCACTTCTTTTAAGATCTACCTATCTTGGTGTCATTGGCAAATATAGAAACCATAAATTCAGTCCCTTTATCCAAATCATTGATGCAGATTATAAAAGTTGAGGCCCCAGCACTGAACCCTGTGGCACTCCAGTAGTCACATCTTGCCATCCTGAAAGAGAGCCATTTATCCCTACTCTCTGCTTCCTGTTAGCTAACCAGCCTTCGCCAATGCTAATATTTTATCTTCTACACCATGTTCTCTAATCTTGTGTAGGAAGCTTTGATGTGGCACCTTATTGAATGGCTTTTGGAAATCCAAGTACACCGCATCTACAGGCTCCCCTTTTTTCCACGTTGCTTGTTACTCACTCAAAAAACTCTAATAAATTAGTTAAGTATGATTTCCCGTCACAAAGCCATATTGACTCTGCCTGATCACGTTATGATTTTCTAAGTATCGTGCTATAAACTCCTTAATGATGGATTCTAGCAATTTCCCTATGACGCATGTTAGGCTAATGGCCCTGAAAATTCCTGCTTCTGTCTCCATATTTTCTTGAATAACGATATTACATTAGCTAGTTTCCAAACCATTAGGACCTTTCCAGAATTTGAGGAATTTTGGAGGATTATAAATGATGGATCGACTCTCTGCAGCCACTTCTTTTAAGTTTAGTATTCTATACTAATTATTTTAATAATTTTATATCTTGGCCCTATGGCCCCAGTCGTAATTGGATCACTAAACGGAATTTTCATTTCAACAATATCACGTTTAAATGGCGGGGTTCTTACCCAGCATTCGCGTCGAAAGAGAATATGCCCTATACTCACTGCAGGAGGCCATTGCGCAGGCTCATTACCGGGTTGTGGCTAGAGCATGCGTATTGTGGGTGCTGAAGGCGCCGGGAGGGAGTCATCTCGCCTCTGCAACAGGTGAGTAACAGTCGATTGTAGGAGGATAATGGAGGCGGCGGAATGGATGGAAAGGCTTGATAAACACCCAGTGGAGGCCTCAAGTACCAGAAAAGGAACCTACTTGTCCCGCGTTGGCCACACTTCGGGGCGGCATTTCCGGTTGGTGGCCCCGGGTTCACGGTCGCCATCTTCATAGGGGGCAATGTGCAGCCGCCATATTTATAAGGGGCAATACTGGGCCAGGCAGCCAGAGGGGGTTCACCGCTCAGCCCCGCCCACTTAGTTCTGCAAACCCCGCCCTTAACAGGCACTCTGATTGGTGGGAGAACTAGATGACTTCATCAGTCCTCCAGTCCCGCCTCTTAGAAACAACTTCGCCTGCTGCTTCTCCACCTCTCTCCAGGCATTTGAGACAGTGTCACACAACAGACATGTGAGAAAAGATATAACTCATGGAATAAAACGGACAGCAACAACATGGATACAGAATTGGCGGAATGACAGGAAATAAAGAGTAATGGTTAATGGATGTTTTCCGGGCTGGAGGAAGATTTGTAGTGGAGTTTCCGAGGGGTCGGTATTGGAACCCTTGCTTTTCCTGACAGATAAATGATTTAAACCTTGGTGTATAGTCAGCAATATTATGAATTTGCATACGATACAAAACTTGGAAGCATTGTAAACTGTGAGGAGGATAGCGTAGAACTTCAAAACGACATAGACAAGTTGATGGAAAGGGCGGAACAATGGCAGATGAAATTTAATGCAGCGAAGTCTGAGGTGATGCATTTCATTTGGAAAATCTTGGAGAGACAATATAAAATAAAGGGTACAACACCAAAGGGGGTGCAGGAGCATAAGGGACCTGGGTGTCTATGTGCATAAATCATTAGAGGTGGCAGGACGGTTTAAGAGATTAGTTAATAGCACAGATGGTATCCTGGACTTTATTAATAGGGGCTCAGAATACTTGAGCAAGGAGGTTACGCTGAGCTTGTGTACTACACTAGTTAGACATCAGCTGGAGTATTCTGGGCACTGCATTTCAGGAAGGATGTGAAGGCACTGGAGGGAGTGCAGAGGAGGTTTACAAGAATGGATCCAGGGATGAGAGATTTCGGTTATGAAGATAGATTGGAGAAGTTGGGATGGTTCTCCTTGGAGGAAAGAAGGCTAAGAGGAAATTTGATAGACGTATTGAAAAGCATGAATAGATAGAAAGCAACTGTTCCCATTGGCAGAAGGATCGAGAACCAGAGGACACAGATTTAAGCTGATTGGTAAAAGAAGCAAAAACTATATGAGAAAAAACTTTTTCACACAGCAAGTGGTTAGGGTCTGGAATGCACTGCCTGAGATTGTGTTGGAGTATCCATAAAAGTATCCAAGAAGGAATTAGATGATTATTTGAAAATAAACTATCTGCAGGGTTACGGGAGAAATTGGAGAAAGGCACTAGATGAAATGCTCATTCGGAGAGCCAGTGCAGACATGATGGGCCAAATGGAATCCTTCTGCACTGTAACAATTCTGTGATTCTCTCTCTCTCTGACTTTCTCTCTCTCTATCAGTCTCCTCTTATGGAGACCAGAGTCTTGTGTGGGCCCAGACCAGGCATGGCAGGTTCCCTCCTGAAGGGCATTACTGATCTGGTTGGGTTTTTATTACAATCCAGCAGCTTTTATGGCCACTTTTTGCTAGTGCCACAAATTGCCAGATTCATTCAGCTCAATTTCACAACCTGTTTTTGTGGGTTCTCTCTCACACTTTTTTCTATTTTAAATCCATTTCACAGGGTATTAGAAGGGAAGGATTTTCAGTCAGGGAACTCAAATCAAACATCATATCAGGATCTGACAGAGTCACCCAATTTATCGTAACCTGAATATTATCAGACTTTGAAATGGTAGGAAAAAACACCGTTCACAGTGGGGAGAGACAGTGGAAATGTGGGGACTGTGGAAAGGGATTCATAACCCCGTCTTTGCTGGAAATTCATTGACGCATTCACACTGGGCAGAGGCCGTTCACCTGCTCCGAGTGTGGGAAGGGATTTACTCAGTCATCCAACCTGCTGACACACCAGCGGGTTCACACTGGGGAGAGGCCATTTACCTGCTCTGAGTGTGGGAAGGGTTTCTCTGTTAAATCTCACCTGCTGACACACCGACGTACTCACACTGGGGAGAGGCCATTCACCTGCTTTGAGTGTGGGAAGGGATTTACTCAGTCATCTAGCCTGCTGACGCACCGGCGAATTCACACTGGGGAGAGACCGTTCAGCTGCTCTCACTGCGGCACTAGATTCAGGCGATCAGATGAACTCACTGTACACCAGCGCACTCACACTGGGGAGAGACCGTTTACCTGCATGGGTTGTGGGAAGGGATTCACTCGCTCATCCGTCCTGCTGATACACCAGCAACTTCACACTGCAGAGAGGCCGTTCACCTACTCTGACTGTGGGAAGGGATTCACTCAGTCATCCAGCCTGCTGTCACACCAGCGAGTGCACAGTGGAGGGAGACCTTTCATCTGCTCCAAGTGTGGGAAGGGATTCACTCGGTCACCTGGCCTGATAAAACACCAGCGAGTTCATGAGTAACAACAGTGATTGAATTTTGATGTTAACCACATACAAGACTATGTGACAATAAACTCTGTTCATTGGGGTCTGTTTCTGCTGATGTTAATAAACTCCAGCCCAGTTATGGCACCTCCCCCTCCCCCAACAGGGCCATCTATTACTTGTTTCCATGTTGTTCTTTCACAGAATGCTGACTCTTGTCCTGCTCTTCACACATTCTGCTTTCTTACCTTTGTGCCACTATCAACACGTTCTTTAGTCTTTACCACTGCAATTAACACTCCCTTTGTCTTTTGTCCATGACATATTTGTCTATCTCTCCTTAGTCTCCACCTGTCGCTGACCTATCTTGCTTTACTTGATCCAGCCCCCTTAAACAGTATAAATTCCATCACATTTCAACTTCTCTTTAGCTCTAAAGAAGTCATGTGGACTTGAAACATTAAGTCTGTTTCTCTCTACACAGACGCTGTCAGACCTGCTGACCATTTCCAGCATTTCCAGTTTTCATTATGGCAGTTAAATTGCTGATATAAGTCAAATAAATCATGTTGTGTTAAGTACACAGTGTATTGAGTCTCTTTTTAATATCTCTAACACAAGTTAGATCCTTTTGAAGGGTTTTCACTCTCCCCTGTCTCCCCCATCCTCCCCTCCAACAACAAATGTGAGGAGCTCATGGAGCTTCTTTGTCACTAAGATTGAGATAATCCGATCAGTTGCCTCTGCTGATTCCCTCCCTTCCACTAGCCCACCTGGCCCAGCTGTCTCTGAAGATTTCCATTGTCCTAGCCCTGACTTGCAACTTTCTCTTGTTTCTTTCTGTTCTATCATACCTGATTTCTCCATGGTGCAAGTTTCTTTGTGTCTCTCCAGGTTGGATGATCGGAGCCTTGTCCACACACAACTTATGTGTGGTTTCTCCACACTTTGATTGTTGTGGTTTTTTCAGGCTGTGAAACTGGTTAAAGCTCTTTCCACACAGTTCACTGAAAGACTCTCACTTTGATTCGCGTGTCTCGGTACTTTTCCAATTTCAATGATAATTTAAATGCACAGGCAAAACAAACAATTATTTCTCCTTCAAAAACAAAAACATCTGGAAAACTCAGCAGGTCTGACACCATCTGCGGAGAGGAATACAGTTAACATTTCGAGTCCGTATGACTCTTCATCAGAAAAGTCAAACGGACTCAAAACATTAACTGTATTCCTCTCCACAGATTCTGTCAGACCTGCTGAGTTTTTCCAGCTATTTTTGTTTTTGTTTCAGATTTCCAGCAACTGCAGTATTTTGCTTTTATCTAATTATTTTTCCTTCCCTAATTGGAAGCTGACCGTATATGAATGAAGTGATTGCATAAGATCTTGTTGAGATTTTTGGTTTGAGTTTCCTGCCTGCAAATCCTCCCCTTCTACCCCATGTAAATGGAGTTTACAGAAGTTATCACTGTAAATACAGTATAGAAATTCAGAACAGACAATTCTAGTTTCTATGGAACATTTCTCCCCCTCCCCTTTCATTCCCACAATTCTATAAATCTCTGTCCCACACACTCCTCTCCCTCTCTGCTCATTGTTCCAGATTCAGTGTCCAGTCTCCAACTTATTCTTTTCTCCTCTCCAGATTCTCTCTCCTCTTGTCCTCAAACTGGTGACTCAGGCTGTGGATCAATCCCACTCCTTCAATCTAATTCCACCAAATAATGCAGCTCACAACAACAAATCATCTTTAATGTTTTACACGGGGCACTGGAATTTTAGACAAATCAGTTTTCAAAATGATGCAGAATTTCAGCCAATCAGGGAGGTCCAGGCTCAGCCCCGCCCCCTCATTCACTCCGATTGGTTAGAGGATCAGCCGCTCCTTTGTTTGGTCTTCCGCTCCTGCCTCCTCTCCTATTGGGCCGGAGCTGCCTTCAATCAGCCGGGCATTGTGAGATGCCAGGTGAGAGGTCACTGTCGGGAGCGGGTTAATAAACCCCGGGCGGGGTTTCCAAATCCCAAGTGCGGCCCCAGAGCCGAATATTAAACAATGAACATTCTCCACTCTCACTATCCGCCGCTTCCGGTTTCTCTCCGGGAACAACCTCAAACAAAGAGACCAGGACCCTCCGAGCATGCGCGGTCCACCCGGCCAACCCGCGGCAGATAGAGCGGTTTCTGAGACGCACAGGATTGTGGGTGACCAGGCCTCCATTGGAGACCCAGTCTTAGCTTTTCTTTGTCTGCATCTGGGGAAGTGAGGAGGAGATTCTGATCACACAAGGATTGCAAAATAAGAAAGGCCAAAATCCATCTCCCAATCCGCATCTTCCAACAATGGATCTGTTAGCCAATCTTGGCAATGCGTCTGTTTCAAGAAATTTGAAACAGAGCAATCCACAGCTGGTCAGTAATGCTTTGCATTTTAATGGCAAGTATCAGATTTTTTTTTCCCACTAAGAGCTTGCGCAGTGGACTGTAAATTTTTACTCTTCTCTTTGGATTTTATCCAGAAGGGCTTGTGTAATTAGAGAGACTTGGTCTGCAAGATGCGGTCACTGTAAGTGTGATAACAGAACATTTTGTCAAAGTTCAGTGACACCTGATCACTTACTAAGTGAGCGAGTGTGTAAAAATATGACTCAATCACAGTTTCTACAGGTTATCCTCTGATGACAATTAGATAGATAAGACAGGAATCAGGAGTGTACAGTCCCTTCCAGCTGAATAACAGTGCAGAGACATTGCAGGAGGATGGTTTGATCAATGATGTTAGAGACTGCAGGAAGGACAATGATGGGTAGTTTACCTTTGTCACACTCAAATAAGATGTAATTTGTGACTTTAATTAGGGTTGTTTGGATACTATGGCAGAGACAGAAATCTTATTGGAGGGATTCAAAGATTGAGTTCTAGGAAAGAGGGGCATGGATTTGGGAAGTAAGAAAGACCTTGAAGAGGAAAGGGTGGTGCGAAGGGGCAGTAGTTTGCAATGACTGAGGTGAAGGATTGTTTTTATTGAGGAGGGGGTGATGATGGCAGATATGAAGGAAAGAGGGGCAGTATTTAAAGAGAGAACCATTAACAAAGTCAGTATACAAGGGGAAGTTGGGTGGTCAGGAGTTTTGAGGGAATAGGGTTGATGGAGCAGGAGTAGGTCTCATGGACAAGATGATCCCTGGGGGGCATGAGAGGAAATGGGAGGGAAACTAGAGAAAGATGAAGGTTCAGGGATCGGAAAAGGGAGAACTTTAGAGGCAGTATGGCCCAGTAGGATAGTGGGAGGGAGAGAAGCAGCAGAGACAATTGATCAGTCTGTCTCAATCTTAGTGACAAAGAAGCTCAATGAGCTCCTCATACTTGTTGGTGCTGAGGATGGAGGAGACAGGGGAGAGGGACAAACCTTCAAAAGGAACTAACGTGAGTTAGAGATATTAAAAAGAATTGATACTCTATGTAATGCAGTGCTGATTTATTTGACATTTATCCTCAATATTAACACCCATAACAGGGCTGGTGTTGATGAACATCAGATCTCAATGAACATGGTTCAGTCCTGGATGTGATTAACAGCAAAATTCAATTAGTGTGGTTACTTGTGAAGTCACTAGTGACTAGCAGGTGGGATAAGTGAGAAAATCCCTTCCCACAGCAGGTGAACGGCCTTTCCCCACTATGAACTCACTAGTTTATGCTGTACAATGAGTTGAGATGAAATCCTAAACCCAGTTCTAAAGTGAGAGCACCTGAACAGTTCCTGGCGATGTGAACATTTTGATTGGATATCACTTCCCAGGAACCTTTGTAGGATTTCCCATGATATGGGCATTTAAATGTCCCTCCACACTGTGAACTTGCTGTTGTTTCAGCGAATAGGATGGCTGAGTGAATCCCTTCTGTCACTCAGTGAGAACTCGATGGGGTGTTAGAAAGGTGGCTGTCTGAGTGAATCCCTTTCCATACAGGGACAAGGTGAATGGTCTCTTCCCATTGTGAACTTGCTGGTGTCTCAGCAGGTTGGATGACTGAGTGAATCCCTTCCCACACTTTGAGCAGATGAAAGGCCTCTCCCCAGTATGAATGCGCTGGTGTGCAATGAGGTCAGATGATCGCCTGAACCCAGTCCCACAGTGAGAACACCTGAATGGTCTTTCATCAGTGTGAGCACGTCGATGGGACATCAGGTCCCCAGAACTTTTATAGCACTTGTCACAGTCCGAGCATTTAAAAGGTCTCTCATCAGTGTGAACTTGCTGGTGTCTCAGTAGGTGGGATGATCTTGTGAATCCCTTCCCACACATGCAGCAGGTGAATGGCCTCTCCCCAGTGTGAATTCGTTGGTGTGTCAGCAGGTCAGATGACAGAGTGAATCTCTTCCCACATTCAGAACAGGTGAATGGCCTCTCCCCAGTGTGAACTTGCTGGTGTGTCAGCAGGTCAGCTGACCGAGTGAATCGCTTCTTACATTCAGAGCAGCTGAACAACCTCTCCCCAGTGTGAACTCGCTGGTGTGTCAGCAAGTTGGTTAAATTAATGAATCCCTTCCCACACTTGGAGCAGGTGAACGGCCTTTCCCCAGTGTGAACTCGCTGGTGTGTCAGCAGCGTGGACGACTGAGTGAATCCCTTCCCACATTCAGAGCAGGTGAACGGCCGCTCCCCAGTGTGAGTGCGTCGATGAGTTTCCAGCTTAGACTGGTAACTGAATCCCTTCCCACAGTCCTCACATTTCCATGGTTTCTCTCTATTGTGGATGGTACTTTTTCCTTCCATGTTTAAAATCCGATGATATTCAGGTTACAATAAATTGGACGACTCCGTCAGATCCTGATGTGATGTTTGGTTTGAGTTTCCCAACTGCAAATCCTCCACTTCTAATATCCTGTGAAATTGATTTAAAACAGATAAAAAGGGAGTGAGAGTGAAACCAGTAAAACACAAAGGCAGATGGTGAAATTGAGCTGAATGAATCCGGTAATTTGTGCGGCTGACACCAGGGAAAAGTGGCCATGAAAACTGCTGGAATGTTGTAAAAGCAACTGATTCACTAATGTCCTTCAGGAAAGTGAACCTGCCACCCGGTCTGGCTCTCACAAGACTCTAGTGTCCACAGGAGGACAGAACGTGAGAGGGGCAAGAGATGCAGGGGGTGAAGGAGAGGGATTTTATATGTCTACAACTTGGCCAGAACTTTGACAAAAATTCCAAAAACCTAAACCTGCATCAACCAGAAAGACCAGGGTGGCAGGTGTATGTGAACACCATCAACTTCAAGATCCCCTCCAAGTCACACATCACCCTGATCGAATGAGCAGAAATTTTCTCCCATTTAAATATCGGGAAGACCAAAGCCATTGTCCTCAGTCCCTGCTACAAACTCCACTCCCTAACCACCAACTCCATCCCTCTCCCCAGCAACTGTCTGAGACAGAACCAGACTGTTCACAACTTTGGTGCAGTATTTGACCCTGAGATGAGCTTCTGACCACATATCCACATCATCATCAAGACCACCAATTTCCACCTCAGTAACATTGCCCGACTCCACCCTCGTCTCAGATCATTTGCTTCTGAAACACTCATCCATTGTTTTATTTCCTCAAGACTTAACAATCCTAACACACCCCAGGCTGGCCCCCCACATTCACCCTCTTTGTAATCTTGAGGTGATACAACACTCTGCTGCCCGTGTGTTTACTTGCAGTAAGTTTTTTTCACCCACCACCCTGTGCTCACTGACCTATAAAGGCTCCTGCTTAAGAAGCACTGAAATTTTAAAACTGTCGTCCTTGTTTTCAAATCCTTCTGTGGCTGTGATCATCCCTATTTCTGTTATTTCTGGACTTACTGCACTGTTGCCGGCCTCTCACATTCAACTTCCCAGTGATATTGAGGTTGTTCCAGACTCTGCTGCCCGTGTGCCTAATCACACCAAGACGCCCATCCTCCCTGTGCTCACTGATCTACAAAGGCTCCCGTTTAAGAAGCAGCTAAATTTGAAAATTCTCATCCTTGTTATCCTCCCTGGTCGTGCCCCTCCCTATCTCTGTAATCTCCTCCAAACACACAACCCTCCAAGATATCTGCTCTCTTCTAATTCCGGTCAATATGGATCATTCTACCATCAGTGGCTGTTCTTGCAGTTCCTTCTGGATATTCCTCATTAAATCTCTCCTGCTCACTACTTCGCTTTCCTATTTTAGGATAATCCTTAAAACCTACCTCTCTGACCAAGCTTTTGTTCACCTGCCCTCATATCTCCTTGTGAGGCTTGGTGTCAAATGTTGCTTCATAACATTTCTGTGAAATGCCTTGGAACATTTAATACATTAAAGGTGCTATATAAATACAAATTATTGTTGCTGATTTGGACATATATCACCATTCCTTCACCATTGCTGGGTGAATAATCTGTAACTTCTTACCTAGCATCATTGTGGGAGCATCTTCACCACACAGACTGCAGCGGTTCAAGAAGCTCAAACATCATCTTCCCCACAGGTAACTGGGGTTTGGCAATATATACTACAGGTCTTGTTAATGACACCCAAATCCCAAGAATAAATTTTTAAATATGTTTTTGTAAAATAGATTAAAAGCATCTACATAAATATTTTCTCCTAAAACAATATCCCTTTACATTGTATGGACAGTGTCTGTTTAGCAACCTGATCTCTCCTGGAATCTACCTCTCTCGACAATTTCACAATGGAAATTGCTGGGTCCGACTGGGTTCCAAAGTCCTTGGGGTTAAACCCAGCAGCTTCTCCTCCATCTCCACTCCAGCTCAAACTGATGCAACAAAGGCTTTCAATTGGATAAGGCCATGAAGAGAAAAAAAATTCCTCAGCTATGAGGAAAATGCAGCAGACTGCGACTAGTTGATTTGCTCTTGCATGGGCATGACAGGTTAAATAGCCTCCATCTGTATTGTCATCATTCAATGATTCTATGACTTGATGAAAAAGGACCAACACTGAGGCTAGAGACCAACTGCTGCAACCAACACACACCCTGAGAGATAGAAACCAGCTCTTAATCGGTCCGTCTGCATTTCTAGACTCAGTTCTGTGAGCGATGTCTGAAATAACATAATAACAAAATACTGCAGCTACTAGAAATATGAAATATCAAGAACAAATGCTCAAAATATTCAGCAGATCAGGCAGTAACTGTGGAGAGGGGAAAGCAGTCAATGTTTCAGGGTGTAAAGAATGAATTACAGTGAATACAAATGAAGCAGAATTTGACAGTTAATATAAGCTCAGAAGTGGGAGAGAAATGCAGGAAAGACAATTCCTGACCAAGGGAAGATAAAGCTGGTAGATCAGCGGTGTATAGACAAGAGTTGGGCAGCAGTGAAAACCTCATGTAGACACGGTTGGCAGAAATAACAGTAAAATACCAAATATGGTTAAAATATACCCATTATTAGAGGCAGGGGAAGTTAGACAATGGCAGAGTGACAGAGAGGTGATTGGCGAGGGCAGGGGTGAAACAGCAATTCAGATCCACAGTAAAGGATCCACACCAGCCCCAAAGCTATGGAATCAGAACACAGCACTAAGAGATCTAAATGGTAGATGAATGCTCAATAATACTCACCTCTGAAACAATTTCACTGTTTCCAAATTTAAAATCTCCTGCTGGAGTCTGCAGCTGGAAAGATATCAGAAACACTGGAGTCAGAGAAAAATCTGGTAATCTTCACATTTTCTAACTTGCTGCACAGGAGATTATAAATGTCATAATATTCAGTCAAGGTTTGAATTTCAGTGGAGACAGCTTTTCTGTTGGTTTGAGTTTGCTGTGTGTAAATCCTGTCCTTCTAACCCCCTGTAAAAGGAGTTTCCAAAATCCATCCCTGTCAGTCCAGGACACAAGTTCACAACATTCTCTCCTCCTGCTGCCTGGTCCAGGATTAGTTAAGCAGGGACAGATT
>NW_027597984.1:0-25000 GCF_964194155.1 Cetorhinus maximus
CCCTTCTGTCTCTCTCTCCTGTCTCTGACTCTCTCCCCCTCGGTCTCTGTCTCTTTCTCTCTGTCTCAGTCTTTTTCTCCCTCTCTCCCCCCATCTCTATCCTGGGAGTGTTTGATGAGGACAGTGTAGAGGGAGCTTTACTCTGTATCTAACCCCGTGCTGTACCTGTCCTGGGAGTGTTTGATGGGGACAGTGTAGAGGGAGCTTTACTCTGTATCTAACCCCGTGCTGTACCTGTCCTGGGAGTGTTTGATGGGGACAGTGTAGAGGGAGCTTTACTCTGTATCTAACCCTGTGCTGTACCTGTCCTGGGAGTGTTTGATGGAGACAGTGTAGAGGGAGTTTTACTCTGTATCTAACCCCGTGCTGTACCTGTCCTGGGAGTGTTTGATGACTGTGACTGTGTTACTCCCTCTGCAGGGTCAGACCAGGGGAGGCATCAGGAGAAGTTATACCGTGAGCTGCTGAAGGATTATAACCCGCTTGTCCGGCCAGTGGAGAATGATTCCCTCCCGCTCGCTGTCTCCTTCTCCATCAGCCTCCGACAGCTCATGGATGTGGTAAGTGTGTGTTGCGCATGTGGAATTCCCTCCCGCCGATGTCTCACATCCTCTGGGGCCGGTGGTTCCAGACCCAAGAGTGCCTGAGAATTTTCGAAAAACAACAAAGACGCTCTGGACAAAGATGGACCTGCATTTCGCTAGCGCCTCTCACCTCCTCAGCGGGGGGTTCCCACAGTGTTTCACACCCCATGTGGTACTTTTTTGAAGGGCTGTCACTGTTGTAGTGCAGGAAACGTGGCAGCCAATTCGTGCACAGCAAGATCCCACAAACCGCAATGCGAGAATGACCCAGACCATCTGTTTTTTTCTGTCATGTTGGTTGAGGGATAAATAATAGCCCCAGAAATCCGGGGAAAGCTCCTCACTCCACCACCCTCTTCTCCCAAAACCACCGTGGGATCTTTTACATCCACCCAAGAGGGGCAGACCAGGGCCCTCGGTTTAACACCTCATCCTGAAAGACGGCACCTCCAACAGTGCGGCACTCCCTCAGTACTGACCCTCCGACAGTGCGGCACTCCCTCAGTACTGATCCTCCGACAGTGCGGCACTCCCTCAGTACTGACCCTCCGACAGTGCGGCACTCCCTCAATACTGACCCTCCGACAGTGCGGCACTCCCTCAGTACTGACCCTCCAACAGTGCGGCACTCCCTCAGTACTGACCCTCCGACAGTGCGGCACTCCCTCAGTACTGACCCTCCGACAGTGCGGCACTCCCTCAGTACTGACCCTCCGACAGTGCGGCGCTCCCTCAGTACTGACCCTCCGACAGTGCGGCGCTCCCTCAGTACTGACCCTCCGACAGTGCGGCGCTCCTTCAGTACTGACCCTCCGACAGTGCGGCGCTCCCTCAGTACTGACCCTCCGACAGTGCGGCGCTCCCTCGGTACTGACCCTCCGACAGTGCGGCGCTCCCTCGGTACTGACCCTCCGACAGTGCGGCGCTCCCTCGGTACTGACCCTCCGACAGTGCGGCGCTCCCTCGGTACTGACGCTCCGACAGTGCGGCGCTCCCTCAGTACTGACCCTCCGACAGTGCGGCGCTCCCTCAGTACTGACCCTCCGACAGTGCGGCGCTCCCTCAGTACTGACCCTCCGACAGTGCGGCGCTCCCTCAGTACTGACCCTCCGACAGTATTTGGCTTTTATCTTAGCGATGTGGCTACCTTAACAACTAATGCCTTGTCTGCCTTTGTCTCACAGGATGAGAAAAACCAAGTCATTACCACGAACATTTGGCTGCAGATGGTAAATAACCTGGGCCATGCCTCTGTCCACCACCCTTTCAGCTTCAGGACCACCTTCTGGCCTGTTCCCCGAACTCGACACTTACTGGGAATTCCCACAACACACGGCCGGTTTAGCACACTGACTGACCCGAGGGGCCATTTCCCTCTGTCCTGTTTGAGGAGGTGGGGGTGGGGGTGGTGCTGTAGGGGATTGCGACGGTCCCTGTGTGAACCGGGCAGCCTGTGCCAACGCCCTGCTCTAGGCGTCACCAGCCCCACCCAACTTACCGCTGAAGTGGGAAGGTTCATCTCTGAGACCCCCCTGCTGGGAGTGACACTCGGAGCAGGAGGGGCTGGGATAAAATGTTGGGAAGATCCTAGCGCTTCTTGTCGAGCGGTGCTGGGAGTGGGAGGTCGGGGGGGGAGGCTTCTCTTGAAACTCTTTCACTTATCGAAACTTTGGTCACTGGCGGGGAGATGCCGGGGATCACCGGATCAGGACCACTTGAGGTTCTGTTTGCTTTCCGATCAGCCTGGATAGGAGATTGACCTGCTCACAGGAAGCAGAGAGTTGGCATAAATGGGTCTTTTTTCAGGTGGGCAGGATGTGACGAGGGGTGTGCCACAGGGATTAGTGCTGGGGCCTCAACTGCTTAACAGTTTATATAAATGATTTGGATAAAGGGACCGGAGGAGTGGTTCTGATGACGCAAAGATTGGTAGGAAAGTAAATTATGAAGAGGGCTTAAGGAGGCTTACAGAGGGATATAGATCGGTTCAGTGAGTGGGCAAAGATCTGGCAAATGGAGCATAATGTGGGAAAATGTGAAATTGTCCATTTTGGCAGGAAGAATAAAAGAGAAGCTAATTATCTAAATGGTGAGAAATTGCAGAGCTCTGAGACGCAGAGGGATCTGGGTGTCCTAGTGCATGGATCACAAAAGGTTCGATTGTAATTACAGCAATTAATTAGGAAAAGCTAAGAGAATGTTATTTATTGTGAGGGGGAATTAAATACAGAAGTAGGGAGGTTATGCTTCAGTTGTACTGGACACTGGTGAGACCACATCTGGAGTATTGTGTACAGTATTGGTCTCCTTATTTAGGGAAGGATGTAAATGTGTTGGAAGCCGTTCAGAGAAGGTTTACCAGACTAATACCAGGAATGCGCGGCCTGTTTTATGAGGGAAGGTCGGACAGGTTAGACTTGTATCTGATGGAGTTTAGAAGAGTGAGAGGCGACTTGATTGAAACCTTTAAGATCCTGAGGGGCCTTGGACAGGGTGGATGTGGAGAGGATGTTTCCCCTTGTGGGAGAATCTAGAACTAGGGGTCACTGTTTAAAAATAAAGGGGTCGCCCATTTAAAACAGAGATGAGGTGGATTTGTTTTCTCGGAGGTTGGTGAGTCTTTGGAACTCTCTTCCTCAAAAGGCGGTGGAAGCAGAGTATATGGATATTTTAAAGGCCGAGCGAGATAGATTCCTGATTAACCAGGGGGTGAAAGGTGATGCGGAGTTGAGTTTAAAATCAGATCACCCTTGACCTTATTGAATGGTGGAGCAGGCCCGATGGGCTGAGTGGCCTCTTCCTGCTCCTACCCTGCACGTTTGTATGTTCCGAAGGTGATGGTGGACCTGCCGACCGTCCAATCAGAGGGCGAGTGGGAGGCGGGGCTTGGAGGGCAGGGGAGGATCGTGTGTGATGGAACCTCCAGGTGTGCGGCCAATCAGAGTTGCCAACTGCCGCTGGTAGTGGAGGATAGGTCGGGGGACCTGGGCGATGCCCAAGGTCTCCAGCTCCTGCCCATCAGAGATCCAGCCAATGGGCAACGGACAGCACAGGGAACTTCTTGAGCCGCTGCATCCCTATGGTGTAGGTACACCCACCGTGCTGTTAGGGAGGGAGTTCCAGGATTTGGACCCAGCGACAGTGAAGGAACGGCCGATATATTTCCAAGTCAGGATGGTGAGTGGCTCGGAGGGGAACCTCCAGGTGGTGGTGTTCCCCATGTGTCTGCTGCCCTTGTCCTTCTAGATGGTAGAGGTTGTGGGTTTGGAAGGTGCTGTCGAAGGAGCCTTGGTGAGTTGCTGCAGTGCATCCTGTAGATGGTGCACACACTGCTGCCACTGTGCGTCGGTGGTGGAGGGAGTGAATGTTTGTGGATGGGGTGCCCATCAAGTGGGGCTGCTTTGTCCTGGATGGTGTCGAGCTTCTTGAGTGTTGTGGGAGCTGCACTCATCCAGGCAAGTGGAGAGTATTCCATCACATTCCTGACTTGTGCCTTGTAGATGGTGGACAGGCTTTGGGGAGTCAGGAGGTGAGTTACTCACTGCAGGATTCCCAGCCTCTGACCTGCTCTTGTAGCCACAGTATTTATATGGCTGGTCCAGTTCAGTTTCTGGTCAATGGTAACCCCCAGGATGTTGATAGTGGGGGATTCAGCGATGGTAATGCCATTGAATATCAAGGGGCGATGGTTAGATTCTCTCTTGTTGGAGATGGTCATTGCCTGGCACTTGTGTGGCGTGAATGTTACTTGCCACTTGTCAGCCCAAGCCTGGATATTGTCCAGGTCTTGCAACATTTGGACACGGGGCTGCTTCAGTATCTGAGGAGTCGCGAATGGTGCTGAACATTGTGCAATCATCAGCGAACATCCCCACTTCTGTCCTTATGATGGAAGGAAGGTCATTGATGAAGCAGCTGGAGATGGTTGGGCCGAGGACACTAACCCTGAGGAACTCCTGCAGTGATGTCCTGGAGCTGAGATGATTGATCTCCAACAACCACAACCATCTTCCTTTGTGCTGGGTATGACTCCAACCAGCGGAGAGTTTTCCCCCTGATTCCCATCTTTGGGTGAACCAATACCAGAGAGTGGGAAGATTAAGGTTGTGAAGATTTGAGTGATTCATGCTGAAGTGGACACTCTATTAGAACCGGGAGCCTAAGATGACCTTTTGTGTTACAGAATTGGCAAGACCACTACCTTCAATGGAATGAATCAGACTATCCAGGAGTGAAAAATATCCGGTTCCGTTCAGACCAGGTCTGGATCCCAGACATTCTATTATATAACAGGTAGGCACTGTCCATTCAGCCGATTCCTGCTGTTTTCTACAGGATACTCACAACCCTTTCACCTTTAACAGATGGGTTCTGGTCCTAGCAGGACAACTGGGAGTGTTTGATGGGGACAGTGTAGAGGGAGCTTTACTCTGCATCTAATCCCGTGCTGTACCTGTCCTGGGAGTGTTTGATGGGGACAGTGTAGAGGGAGCTTTACTCTGTATCTAACCCCGTGCTGTGCCTGTCCTGGGAGTGTTTGATGGGGACAGTGTAGAGGGAGCTTTATTCTGTATCTAACCCCGTGCTGTACCTGTCCTGGGAGTGTTTGATGGGGACAGTGTAGAGGGAGCTTTACTCTGTATCTAACCCCGTGCTGTACCTGTCCTGGGAGTGTTTGATGGGGACAGCGTAGAGGTAGCCCTGCAGGTTACAGCACCCGGTCCCGTAGCCCTGCAGGTTACAGCACTTCAGATGCAGATCCAGGTCCCTTTTAAATGAGGGTTTCAGCCTCAACCACCGATTCAGACAGTGAATTCCAGACACCCACCACCCTCTGGGTGAAAAAGTTTCTCCTCACGTCCCCTCTAAGCCTTCCACCAATCCCCTTAAATCCTTGCCCCCTGGTAACTGACCCCTCCGCTCGGGGAAACAGGTCTCTCCTATCTGCCCTATTACGGCCCCTCATAACTTTGCACACCTCAATTACGTCACCCCTCAGCCTCCTCTGTTCTAAGGAAAACAACACCAGCCTATCCCATCCCTCCTCATAGCTCCTCCTTCTTGCTATTTCACAGGATTAAATACTTTACCCCCAGCCCCTTCCCAGGGCTATTCTTTCTCCCTTCCCCTGACCTTGATGAGTTGGCCACAACCACCCCCCCTCCCCGCCCCCCACAAGGCCAGGAGCTTGGGATTTACCAGCAACCGCCCACCCGCACAAACCTCCGCCGCGCAATTGAACTCTAGCTGTCCCCAAGTGCAAATCCTGCTCCTTCTCCACGGGCAGGAGGGAGGAGAGGCTGGGTTTGAATGCAAATCTGTGCAAAATCCCTGATTGCTCGGTTTGGGGGTGGGGTGCCAAGGGAGATCAGCTGATAGAAATGGGGCCTTGACTCTGTGCCTTGCCCTCGTTGCAGCGCTGATGGTGACTTCGACTCAACATTTAAGACGAATGTGCTCGTGAATTCGAGCGGGCACTGTACCTTCATCCCTCCAGGTAAGCGGAAGATTGTGCTGTGACTGTGCCTGATTGTCCGTTTAGTTTTGCTCTGCTTGTATGGACAGTTTTGGATTAACTCACTTTCTTAACTTAACCAATTCAGGCAAGGTTTGGGGAGCCAATTTTCAGAGAGTTTATCCAAGAAAAGATACACTTATCCAAATTTTGAACAATGGCTTTTACACCTTCATCCAGTTGCCCGATTCAGTTGAAACGCTGCTCACTTCCACCTTCTCTCCGGGCTTGACACGCGAGTCGTACTCGCGAGTCTTCAAGACTTGGCTAGCAACGAATCCTCACAGGATCTTATTCCTGTAAGTGGACATCACTCCATGTTAGGGCAGGCTACTGCTCAAGCTGTTTGCCAGGATTATTGAATGGGTCTTGGCCAGATCCCAGGACGTGGAGGGGGAGGTCGGTCAGCGACCAATAATATTTTGCTCCATTGAGACGATGCTTAAGATTCAAAATGCAAATAGAGCCACAAGGTTCTACAGGTTTTGAACTAAAGAAATGTCACTCTGCAAGTTTGGAAAGATAAAACCGTTTACAATATCTATCTTATACTCTAACGTTCAGAGTTTAAGTATGAATTAACAGGTGAACTGTAGTTGAACACACCACAGGTATCATAGGTGACAGGTGCAACCAAAATGGAGTCCATGGATTTTGCAATAGCCTTACTGTGAGTCAACCAATGTCACTGAAACCCCGTCTCTTTCCTGGACGTTTCCAATCTTCACCTTTGAAGATTTCCTCTCGGAATTCTCTCCAAAGGTCACTCCGACTTGGACAGCTTCAACCCTCAGCCCCCCCACCTCGCAAGGCTTCAATCTCGCCTTCCGAGATTCAGTTCTCCTGGATTCCCTGTGGACACCCGGACCACTAGCTCACAAGCGCAACTTCAGCTCTTCGGCTGTGCCAAGCACTCCTCCAAATGGGCACTTCTGCCCCATTGGGCCCGCAGCAGGGAGTCACCAATCTTCGGCTGCCTTTTCAGATCGTCCGGGTTTCTCTCGAGCCCCACTTCACTTAAAGCCTGCTCACTGCAGCCCTTTTTAACTTAACTGGGACCTCTTCCTGTCCCTGTCTTTGTCCATTGCCTCTGGACCAAAAACTGACTTCCCAAGAAGTGTGTTCACTGACCTTTGAACTGATCCGGTGACCTATCAAAACACTCCAAGAGGGTTCCGCCATTGTTACTAGGCCGGAACAAATGCAATAAGCATTGGGACACCTTGTACCTTGCATGTTACGATCTCCATAGTCTACTAACTTAGCACAGAGAGACACAGAATGAACAAATTTCGTAGCTGTCTCTAGTTATATCTTTTATCGGTAACACCTTGGTTCAAAGGGGCGTGAGTGGACATGGGGAAGATGTTTCCATTAGTAGGAGAGACTAGGACCCGAGGGCACAGCCTCAGAGTAAAGGGAAGACCTTTTAGAACAGAGATGAGGAGAAAGTTCTTTAGCCAGAGAGTGGTGAATCTATGGAATTCATTGCCACAGAAGGCTGTGGAGGCCAGGTCATTGAGTGTATTTAAGACCGAGATAGAAAGGTTCTTGATTGGTAAGGGGATCAAAGGTTAGGGGGAGAAGGCAGGAGAATGGGGTTGAGAAACTTATCAGCCATGATTGAATGGCGGAGCAGACTCGATGGGCTGAATGGCCTAATTTCTGCTCCTATGTCTCATGGTCTTATGGCCTTATGGAACTTGTTCTCCTTCCACCCCTAAACATTCAAGTTTATATAGTATTAATTTTAAATAAACACCCAGTCTTCCCAATATACTTATTAATCACGCCAATTCATTAATTATAACTTAATTGAGGTTCATAGGAATGTAGGAACAGGAGTAGGCCATTCGGCCCATCGAGCCTGCTCCGCCATTCAACTAAATCATGGCTATCATCTCTCTACGCCATTATTCCTCACTATCCCTATAGCCCTTGGTGTCATTAATATCCAGAAATTGTTAAGATTTCTGTCTTGAACAGACTCGATGACTGAGCCTCCAAGGCCCTCTGGGGTAGGGAATTCCAAAGATTGGCCACCCTCTGAGTGAAGAAATTCCTCTTCATCTCATGGCCCACCCCTTATTCTAAGACTGTGTCCCCTGGTTCTAGACTCCCCACCCCAGCCAGGGAAAGCATCATGTCGAGCCCTGTGAGAGTTTGGTACATTTCAGTGAGATCGCCTCTCATTCTTTGAAACTCTAGAGAATAGAGGCCCAGTTTCCTCAATCTCGCCTCATGAGGCAATCCCGCCATCCCAGCTCGTCGCTGCCTGTTTTCATAACTGGCTTCAAATTCAAAAACTTAGTTAATTCAGAATATGAAATGCAGAATGTGAAAGAGCTGCAGGAGGCCGCACGTTAGTGTTAAAATGGCTTCCTTGACCTTGTTGCCTACCACTGTCAATCCAGTATAAAAGTGGTTGGTTTTAAGGCTAAATTTTGCCACCCGGGCCTACCTACGTAAGAGACTGGAAGTGTCCCACACTCACTTGGGCATCTCTGTGGGTGGCTGCCAGTCCGTCAAGTGCCTGCCTATCTCAGACAGCCATGGGTTCAAGTACATACCACCCCCACCCCCTCCACCCCTTCCCCCCCTCCCACCCCAGTTCAGAGACTCCACACTGCTGGTGCTTCACACCCAATGAAGTAGTTTGGATGTGTGGTCACTGTTGTAATATAGGAAATGCAGCAGCCAATTCGTGCACAGCAAGCTCCCACAAACAGCAGTGAGCTATTGATGAGAGAAAATCTATGTTTTTTTGGGTGGGTGGGAGGGCGGTGTTGGTTAAATATTAGCCCCAAGGTAGGCATAGCGAGGCCTGTACAGATTATCAAACAGAATAAGGTGATTGGCGTTATGCAGAATTACATAATATCGAGATAGCGCTGCTGGGGGTAAATCGCAGTAGGGAGGCTGTACGGCTGTAGGTGCGAGGGTCGTAGCACCCACAGCGTGAAGGACCAATTCCCCGGCCAGTGGCAAAGAAAGGGCACTTCCCCTCCAACCTCAAAGAGAGCTGCCCACGATGATCAGGCGATCCTGTGGCATCGATTTCCCCCTTTCCCCTCTGGGCCACTGCAAGTGGATTTTGTGGCACGTGTGACAGCAGAGAGATACAATGGGTTGAGATCCCACAAATATAAGATTGGTTTATCAGGGCCATAGAGGTTGTTCGGGAGTACTCCTTAAGTTGCATCTCATTCCACAAGCTGTATCTTTTTCAAATGTTTTCACGGTAAGACTAACAGTGTACAAATGGGAATTCTTGACTCTTCATAGGATTTCCCATTGTTAGCACCCTGGGGTGGGGGAAGGGGGAGATGCCTTGGGAGAATGCCCTCTGGAGAAGCATAGAATCAGGGAGAGCAACCTCTGGATTCCCGCCTCTGTCCTGCACCCTTGCAGACCCTGGGAGTTGCTGTCTGACTGACAGTGGAGTCACGATGGCGAACGCACGGAGTTTCAGCCTCATTCACACCCCAGAATCTGGGCCAACAAGCGCGACTGAGATTGGAAGGCACCAAAGGTGGACACAACCGAGGGTCACAGTTAATAAACTAAATGACGGCAGCAGGTACACGCAGGGAGGTAGCGATGATAGAACGGTGCCCACAATTGTCCAATCTAATGGGACATGTTAGAATCTCTGGGGGGTCTACCAACTCCAGGGTAAGGGGTCTTTGGACTCTACCAATTCCAGGGTAAGGGGTCTTTGGACTCTACCAACTCCAGGGTAAGGGGTCTTTGGACTCTACCAACTCCAGAATAAGGAGTCCTTGGACTCTACCAACTCTAGAATAAGGGGTATTTGGACTCTACCAACTCCAGAATAAGGCATCCTTAGACCATACCAACTCTAGGACAAGGGGTCTTTGGACTGTGCCAATTCTAGAATAAGGGGTCTTTGGACAGTACCAGCACTTGAAAAAGGGGTCTTTGGGTTCCACCAGCTCCAGAATAAGGGGTCTTTGGACTCTACCAACTCTAGAATAAGGGGTCTTGGACTGTGCCAACTCTAGAATAAAGGGTCTTTGGGCTGTACCAGCTTCAGAGTAAGGGGTCTTTGGACTCTACCAACTCTAGAATAAGGGGTCTTGGACTGTGCCAACTCTAGAATAAGGGGCCTTTGGGCTCTACCAGCTCCAGAGTAAGGTTTGTTTGGGTTCTACCAGTTCCAGAGTAGAAGGAATCTTTGGATTTTGCCAATGACTGGTTGAGATGGAGTCTTTCCTCTGCTCTGACAAACAGGCATCTTCATGAGCTCTTGCAGCATCGATGTCCGCTGGTTTCCCTTTGACATCCAGAAGTGCAAGTTAAAGTTTGGTTCCTGGACCTATGATGGCTGGCTTCTTGATCTGCAGATGCTCGATGCTGACCTCTCCGGCTTTATCCCGAATGGAGAGTGGGACCTGATAGGTAGGTGCTGGACGGAGGGGGAAGGGCCGTCCATCATGCTCTATATAAAAGCTGAACATACGATTCCCTGATGCACTCATTGTGCTTATGTAGCACCCCCTATATTGTTGTGAGTACAGTGGATTTGTCCCGACCAGACGTATGAAACGACAAAAGGAACTCCAGAGGGTTCATAAGAAGAAGTAGAGACCATTCAGCCCCTCGATCCTGTCCCACAATTCAATGGTTGATCTGTGATCTAACCCCATCGACCCACCTTCGCCCCCGTGTCCCTTAATATCTTTGGATAACAAAAATCTCTCAATCTGAGATTGAAATTGAATTGATCCCAGCATCGATCGCCATTTGCAGAAGAGAGTTCCAAACTTCTCCCACCCTTTGTGTGACCAACTGTTTCTGAATTTCACTCCTGAAAGGTCTGGCTCAAATTTTTAGACTCTGTAACCCCCACCCCCGGTTCCCAGACTCCCCGACCAGCGGGAATAGTTTCTCCCTCTCTCGTCCCTATCAATTCCCTTGAAAACTTTGATCATAACCTTCTAAATTCCAGGGAATACACTCCTAGTTTGTGTTAAATCTCTCCATGTGATTTAACCCTCGGAGTCCAGGTATTAGTCTGGTGAATTTATGTAGAGATAGAGAGAAACTGTTTCCCCTGGTGGGGGTGGGGAGTCCAGAACAAGGGGGCAGAAGCTTAAAATCGGAGCCAGGCCCGTTCAGGGGGGATGTCAGGAAGCACTTCACACACACACACACAGGGGAGCCTGGAATCTGGAAATCTCTCCTCCTACCCCCCAAAAAAAGCTGTCGAGGTTGGGAGGGGGTCAACTGGAGATTTCCAAATGGAGATGGAGAGATTTTTGTTGGGTTAAGGGGATTAAGGGTTACAGAACCAAGGCAGGGAGATGGAGTTGAGGTGCACATCAGGCATGAGTGGAAGAGGCTTGAGGGGCTGAATGGCCTCCTCCTGTTGCCTCTGGAGGGTGTTGCTGGCTGGGGGGTGGCCATTTAAGCCTTGAAGAGGCAGGGTTCTTAACTGGGACAGAGATCACATAGTATTGAAGGGCCAAGTGTCCTCATTTAGTCCCTGTGATTCCCTGGGTTGGTTTTGAACTCCCCAGATTGAGTCAGGGAGGAGTTTTAGTTTTTCCACCTCTGGGAATTTCCTCCAGATCTCCCAGGAGATGGCCTGAGGGCTTGGGAAGTATCCAGTTTTGGTATCCTTACTTAAGCAGGGATATACTTGCATTGGGAGCCGTTCGGAGAAGGTTCACTGGGGCTGATTCCTGGGATGAAGGGGGTTTGTCTTATGAGGAAAGGTTGGGCCCTGTACCCATTGGAGTTTAGAAGAATGAGAGGTGACCTTATTCAAACATATAAGATCCTGAGGGGAGGGGGTTTGACAGGGTGGATGCTGGGAGGATGTTTCCCCACCTCGTGGGGGAATCTAGAACGAGGAGGGGGGGGGCACAGTTTCAGAATAAGGGGTCTCCCATTGAAGACGGAGATGAGGAGGAATTTCTTCTCTCAGAGGGTGGTCAGTCTGTGGAATTCTCTCCCCCCCCTCAAGAGAGCAGTGGGGGCCGGGTGACTGAATATATTCAAGGCCGAGTTAGAGAGATTTCTGATCGACCGGGGGGGTGAAGGGTTATGGAGGGGGACAGGCAGGAAAGTGGAGTTGAGACCACAACCAGATCAGCCATGATCCTATAGAATGGAGCAGGATGGAGGGGCCGAATGGCCTCCTCCTGCTCCTAATCCGTGTGATCGTGTTATTTACCAATGGTAGACTTCAAAAGCCGGTCCGAGTGCCATATTCTATCCCGTACGTTATCATTCCCCTCTGCTTCGGTATTCCAATGCATTGCCCCCTGTTCTAATGCCGATGTCTTGTGTCTAGGGGTCCCAGGACAGAGGAATGAGATCTACTACGAGTACTGCAAGGCCCCCTACCCAGACATCACCTTCCACATCATGATCCGGCGCAGGACCCTGTTCTACGCCCTCAACCTGCTGATCCCCTGCCTGCTCCTCTCCTGTATGGCCCTCCTGGTCTTCCTACTGCCTGCAGAATCCGGGGAGAAGGTCTCACTGGGTGAGTCCCCTTCCTCCCAGACACCAGCGTTCCAGGGAGTTCGACCCCAGGGAGGTCGGGATGGGGGTTGGGGGGAGGATGGGCTTGATCTCACCCCTCGCCCATCAGCCCACACCCTGACCCCCACCCCCCACACCCACCCCCCACACCCACCCCCCACACCCACCCCCCACACCCACACCCCACACCCACACCCACCCCCCACACCCACCCCCCACACCCACCCCCCACACCCAGACCCCCGCACCCCACACCCACCCCCCACACCCACCCCCCACACCCACACCCCACACCCACCCCCCACACCCACCCCCCACACCCACACCCCACACCCACCCCCCACACCCACACCCCACACCCACCCCCCACACCCACACCCCCGCACCCCACACCCTCCCCCCACACCCACACCCCACACCCACCCCCCACACCCACCCCCCACACCCACCCCCCACACCCACCCCCACACCCACCCCCACACCCACCCCCACACCCACCCCCACACCCACCCCCCACACCCACCTCCCACACCCACCCCCCACACCCACACCCCACACCCACCCCCCACACCCACACCCACACCCTGACCCCCACACCCCACACCCACCCCCCACACCCACACCCCACACCCACCCCCCACACCCACACCCACACCCTGACCCCCACACCCCACACCCACCCCCCACACCCACACCCCACACCCACCCCCCACACCCACACCCACACCCTGACCCCCACACCCCACACCCACCCCCCACACCCACCCCCCACACCCACCCCCCACACCCACCCCCCACACCCACACCCACACCCTGACCCCCACACCCCACACCCACCCCCCACACCCACCCCCCACACCCACACCCCACACCCACCCCCCACACCCACCCCCCACACCCACACCCCACACCCACACCCCACACCCACCCCCCACACCCAGACCCCCGCACCCCACACCCACCCCCCACACCCACCCCCACACCCACCCCCCACACCCACACCCCACACCCACACCCCACACCCACCCCCCACACCCACACCCCACACCCACACCCCACACCCACCCCCCACACCCACACCCCACACCCACCACCCACACCCACCCCCCACACCCACACCCCACACCCACCCCCCACACCCACACCCCACACCCACCCCCCACACCCAGACCCCCGCACCCCACACCCACCCCCCACAACCACCCCCCACACCCACCCCCCACAGCCACACCCACACCCACACCCCACACCCACCCCCCACACCCACCCCCCACACCCACCCCCACACCTACCCCACACCCACCCCCCACCCCCACACCCCACACCCACCCCCCACACCCAGACCCCCGCACCCCACACCCACCCCCCACACCCACCCCCACACCCACCCCCCACACCCACACCCCACACCCACACCCCACACCCACCCCCCACACCCACACCCCACACCCACACCCCACACCCACCCCCCACACCCACACCCCACACCCACCACCCACACCCACCCCCCACACCCACACCCCACACCCACCCCCCACACCCACACCCCACACCCACCCCCCACACCCACACCCCACACCCACCCCCCACACCCACCCCCCACACCCACACCCCACACCCACCCCCACACCTACCCCACACCCACCCCCCACACCCACACCCCACACCCACCCCCCACACCCACCCCCACACCCACCCCCCACACCCACCCCCCACACCCTGACCCCCACCCCCCACACCCACCCCCCACACCCACCCCCCACCCCCACACCCCACACCCACCCCCCACACCCACCCCCACACCCACCCCCACACCCACCCCCCACACCCACACCCCACACCCACCCCCCACACCCACCCCCCACACCCACTCCCCACACCCACCCCCCACACCCACCCCCCACAACCACACCCCACAACTACCCCCCACACCCACCCCCCACACCCAGACCCCCGCAACCCACACCCACCCCCCACACCCAGACCCCCACCCCCCAAACCCACCCCCAACACCCACCCCCCACACCCACACCCCACACCCAACCCCCACACCCACCCCCCACACCCACACCCCACACCCACCCCCCACACCCAGACCCCTGCACCCCACACCCACCCCCCACACCCAGACACCCGCACCCCACACCCACCCCCCACACCCACCCCCCACACCCACCCTCCACACCCCACACCCACCCCCCACACCCACCCCCCACACCCACACCCCACACCCACCTCCCACACCCACCCCCCACACCCACCCCCCACACCCCACACCCACCCCCCACACCCACCCCCCACACCCCACACCCACCCCCCACACCCACCCCCCACACCCACCCCCCATACCCACCCCCCACACCCCACACCCACCCCCCACACCCACCCCCCACACCCCACACCCACCCCCCACACCCACCCCCCACACCCACCCCCCACACCCACCCCCCATACCCACCCCCCACACCCCACACCCACCCCCCACACCCAGACCCCCGCACCCCACACCCACACCCACACCCACCCCCCACACCCACCCCCCACACCCACACCCCACACCCAGACCCCTACACCCACCCCCCACACCCACACCCACCCCCCACACCCACCCCCCACACCCACCCCCCACACCCACCCCCCACACCCACCCCCACACCCCACACACACACCCCCACCCCCCACACCCACACCCACCCCCCACACCCACCCCCCCACACCCCCCCCCACACCCACCCCCCACACCCACCCCCCACACCTACACCCACCACCCCCACACCCCCCCACACCCACCCTCCACACCCACCCCCCACACACACCCCCCACACCCACCCCCCCCACACCCACACCCCACACCCACACCCCCACCCCCCACACCCACCCCCCACACCCACACCCACCCCCCACACCCACCCCCCACGCACACCTCCACACCCACCCCCACACCCACCCCCCACAGCTACACCCACCCCCACACCCACCCCCGACACCCAACCCCCACACCAACCCCCCACAGCCACACCCACCCCCCCCACCCACCCCCCACACCCACACCTGACACCCAACCCCCCACACCCACCCCCCACACCCACCCCCCACAGCCACAACCACCGCCCACACCCACCCCCCACAGCCACACCCACCCCCCACACCTACGCCCCACACCCAGACCCCCGCACCCCACACCCACCCCCCACAACCAACCCCACACCCACCCCCCACACCCACCCCCCACACCTACCCCCCACACCCAGACCCCCGCACCCCACCCCCACCCCCCACACCCACCCCCCACACCCACCCCCCACACCTACCCCCCACACCTACCCCCCACACCCAGACACCCGCACCCCACCCCCACCCCCTACACCCAACCCCACACCCACACCCATCCCCTACACCCACCCCCCACACCCACCCCCCACACCCAGACCCCCGCACCCCACCCCCACCCCCCACACCCATCCCCCACACCCACCTCCCACACCCACCCACCGAGACACGTGCTTCTCAACCCCATGTTGGTTTCCAGTCAGGCAACGGCCTCCCTCTCCCAGTCTCTGTAACCTCCTCCAGTCCCTACAACCCTCCCTATCTCTGTAACCTCCTCCAGCCCCTACACCCCTCCCTATCTCTGTAACCTCCTCCAGCCCCTACACCCCTCCCTATCTCTGTAACCTCCTCCAGTCCCTACAACTCTCCCTATCTCTGTAACCTCCTCCAGCCCCTACACCCCTCCCTATCTCTGGAACCTCCTCCAGCCCCTACACCCCTCCCTATCTCTGTAACCTCCTCCAGCCCCTACACCCCTCCCTATCTCTGTAACCTCCTCCAGCCCCTACACCCCTCCGAGATCTCTGCGCTCCTCCAATTCCGGCCTCTTGAGCAACCCCCGATTCCCATCGCT
Source organism: Cetorhinus maximus (assembly GCF_964194155.1). Classification (NCBI taxonomy): domain Eukaryota; kingdom Metazoa; phylum Chordata; class Chondrichthyes; order Lamniformes; family Cetorhinidae; genus Cetorhinus; species Cetorhinus maximus. Next base: position 16,520 of record NW_027597984.1, read on the forward strand.
CCACCATTGGCGGCCGTGCCTTCAGCTGCCTGGGGCCCTGAGCTCTGGAATTCCCTCCCTAAACCTCTCCACCTCTCACTCTCATTGTCTCTCTCTCTCTGTCTGTTTGCCTGTCTGTCTCCCTCTCTGTCTGTGTCTCTCTCTGTCTGTCTGTCTCTCTCTCCCTCTGTCTGTCTGTCTCTGTCTGTCTGTCTCTCTCTGTCTCTCTCTCTCTCTCTCTCCTTAAAACTGACCTCTTTGACCAAGCTTTTGGTTGCCTCTCCGTAATATCTCCTCATGTGGCCCGGCATCAGATTTTGATTGGTAATCACTTTTGGGATGTTGACGGCGATAAATAAATGTAATTTTTTTTGACTGTGTTCTGTTCTCACTGTCCACAGGTATCACTGTGCTGCTCTCTCTGACTGTCTTCATGCTCCTTGTAGCTGAGATAATGCCAGCGACCTCGGACTCTATCCCTCTGATAGGTAGGGCAGTGCACAGAGTAACACACCCTATGTCACTACAGTACTAGGCTGGGAACCATAAGGTGCCAATCCCACCTGGTCACTCTGGGAAGCTGAATCCAATAACTCGGGTTGGATATGGGCTGGTTACAGCCACTGTAACTTTCGCTTTCTTGGGGGAACACATCTGGGCTCACACACCACGCAGGAACACCCTTGAACACCCCTTAATCTTCCACATTCAAGGGAATACCTCGGAGAATTTTACAACAGGAGAACTTTTTAAGTCAATATATAGAGGGTCCAACAAGGGACGGTGCAGTGCTGGACCTAATTCTGGGGAATGAAGCTGGACAGGTGGTTGAGGTGGTGGTGGGGGAGCATTTTAGTGATAGCGATCACAACATGGTACAGTTTAAGTTTGTTATGGACAAAGAAATAGACAAGTTGCAAAAAAATGTTTTGGATTGGGGGTGAGTGGATTTTAGTAAAATAAGGCAGGACCTGGCCAAGGTAGACTGGGAACAGTTACTTGTGGGGAAATCTACAGAGGAACAGTGGGGGGTGTTCAAAAAGGAAATGGGGAGGGTACAGACTCAACATGTTCCCTCTAGGGTGAGAGGAAGGAGGAACAAGCCCAGAGAACCATGGATGACCAGAGGTATTCAGGATACGATGAGAAGGAAAAGAGAGGCTTTTAGCAGGTACAAGGGGAGCAAATCAGCAGAGGCATTAGTGGAGCACAGAAAGTGCAGGGTGGAGCTTAAGAAAGCAACGAGGAGAGCAAAGAGGGGATATGAGAAAGCTCTGGCTGGTAAAAGTAGGGAAAATCCCAAGATATTCTATTAGTATATCAATGGGAGGAGGATAACCAGGGAAAGAGTAGGGCCCATTAGGGACCAAGGGGGCAATCTATGGGTGGAGCCAGAGGACATCACTAGAGTGTTGAATGAATACTTCACACCCGTCTTCACCCAAGAGAATGAGGATGAAGGTATCGAACTCGGGGAGAGAGACTGCGAGGTTCTTGAGCAAATTGATCTAGGGAGTGACAAGGTATTGGAGGTGTTGGCAGGCTTAAAAGTGGACAAATCTCCAGGTCCGGGTAATTTGTGTCCCAGACTGCTGAAGGAGGCAAGGGAGGAGATCGCAGGGGCTCTGACCCAAATTTTTAATTCCTCTCTGGCCACAGGAGAGGTGCTAGAGGACTGGAGAACAGCTAATGTGGTTCCGCTATTTAAGAAGGGTTGTAGAGAGAAACCAGGGGACAACAGACCAGTGAGTCTCACGTCAGTAATAGGGAAACTGTTGGAGAAAATTCTGAAGGAGAGAATCTATCTCCACTTGGAGAGGTAAGGTTTGATCAGAGATAGTCAGCATGGCTTTGTCAGAGGGAGGTCATGCCTAACAAATCTGATTGAATTTTTTGAGGAGATGACCAGGTGTGTAGATGAGGGTAGTGCAGTTGATGTAGTTTATATGGATTTCAGCAAAGCCTTTGACAAGGTCCCACATGGGAGACTTATGAAGAAGGCAAATGCACATGGGATACAGGGTAATTTGATAAGGTGGATTCAAAATTGGCTTAGTTGTAGGAGGCAGAGGGTGATGACAGAAGGATGCTTTAGTGACTGGAAGCCAGTGTCCAGTGGCGTACCACAGGGATCTGAGCTTGGTCCCCTATTATTCATCATTTATATAAACGGCATAGATGACTATGTGGGGGGTAGGATTAGTAAGTTTGCGGATGACACAAAGATTGGCCGGGTGGTTAACAGTGAGATTGAGTGTCTTGGACTACAGGAAGATATAGACGGGATGGTCAAATGGGAAGATAAGTGGCAGATGGAATTTAACGCTGAAAAGTGTGAGGTGATACACTTTGGAAGGAGTAATTTGACAAGGAAGTATTCAATGAACGGCATGACACTAGGAAGTTCTGAGGAACAAAGGGACCTTGGTGTGTGTGTCCGTAGATCTCTGAAGGCAGAGGGGCATGTTAGTGGGGTGGTGAAAAAGGCATATGGGACACTTGCCTTTATCAATTGAGGCATATATTACAAAAGTCGGGAGGTCATGTTGGAGTTGTATAGAACCTTGGTGAGGCCACAGCTGGAGTACTGTGTGCAGTTCTGGTTTCCACATTATAGGAAGGATGTGATTGCACTGGAGGGGGTGCAGAGGAGGAGATTCACCAGGATGTTGCCTGGGATGAAACATTTAAGTTATGAAGAGAGGTTGGATAGACTCGGGTTGTTTTTGTTGGAGCAGAGAAGACTGAGGGGTGACCTGATCGAGGTGTCCAAGATTATGAGGGGCATGGACAGGGTGGATAGGGAGCAGCTGTTCCCCTTAGTTGAAGGGTCAGTCACAAGGGGGAATAAGTCCAAGGTGAGGGGCAGGAGGTTTAGGGGGGGGATGAGAGGAAAAACTTTTTTACCCAGAGAGTGGTGAGGGTCTGGAATGCGCTGCCTGGGAGGGTGGTGGAGGCGGGTTGCCTCACATCCTTTAAAAAGTACCTGGATGAGCACTTGGCACCTCATAACATTCAAGGCTATGGGCCAAGTGCTGGTCAATGGGATTAGGTAGGTAGGTCAGGTGTTTCTCACGTGTCGGTGCAGACTCGATGGGCCGAAGGGCCTTTTCTGCACTGTGAGATTCTGTGAATACAGACCGAGTCTGTGTGACCTGTCCTCGGAATTTAACCCTTTCAGCCCTGGGATCGTTCCGGTGAATCTGCGCTGACCCCCCCCCCGAGGGTCAATATATTCAAAATTACAAGGCCGATTAGCCTGACCTCGGTCGTTGGTAAGATTTTAGAGTTCATTATTAAGGATGAGATTTCAGAATACTTGGAAGTGCATGGTAAAATAGGGCAAAGTCAGCATGGTTTCATCAAGGGGAGGTCATGCCTGACAAATCTGTTAGAATTCTTTTAGGAGGTAACGAGTAGGTTAGACAAAGGAGAGCCAATGGATGTTATCTACTTGGACTTCCAGAAGGCCTTTGACAAGGTGCCGCACAGGAGGCTGCTCAGTAAGATAAGAGCCCATGGTGTTAGAGGCAAGGTACTAGCATGGATAGAAGATTGGCTGTCTGGCAGGAGGCAGAGAGTGGGGATAAGGGGGTCCTTCTCAGGATGGCGGCCGGTGACTAGTGGAGTTCCGCAGGGGTCAGTGTTGGGACCACAATTTTTCACTTTATACATTAGTGATCTAGATGAAGGAACTGAGGGCATCCTGGCTAAGTTTGCAGATGATACAAAGATAGGTGGAGGGACAGGTAGTATTGAGGAGGCGGGGAGGCTGCAGAAGGATTTGGACAGGTTAGGAGAATGGGCAAAGAAGTGGCAGATGCAATACAACGTGGGGAAGTGTGAGGTCATGCACTTTGATAGGAAGAATAGAGGCACAGACTATTTTCTAAATGGGGAGAGAATTCAGAAATCTGGAGTGCAAAGGGACTTGGGAGTCCTAGTCCAGGATCCTCTTAAGGTTAACTTGCAGGTTGAGTCGGTAGTTAGGAAGGCAAATGCAATGTTGGCATTTATTTCGAGAGGACTAGAATATAAAAGCAGGGATGTGCTGCTGAGGCTTTATAAGGCTCTGGTCAGACCACATTTAGAATATTGTGAGCAATTTTGGGCCCCGTATCTCAGGAAGGATGTGCTGGCCCTGGAGAGGGTCCAGAGGAGGTTCACGAGAACGATCCCAGGAATGAAAGGCTTAACATATGAGGATCGTTTGAGGACTCTGGGTCTATACTCGATGGAGTTTAGAAGGATGAGGGGGGATCTGATTGAAACTTACAGAATACTGAAAGGCCTGGATAGAGTGGACGTGGGGAAGATGTTTCCATTAGTAGGAGAGACTAGGACCCGAGGGCACAGCCTCAGAGTAAAGGGAAGACCTTTTAGAACAGAGATGAGGAGAAAGTTCTTTAGCCAGAGAGTGGTGAATCTATGGAATTCATTGCCACAGAAGGCTGTGGAGGCCAGGTCATTGAGCGTATTTAAGACCAAGATAGATAGGTTCTTGATTGGTAAGGGGGGATCAAAGGTTACGGGGAGAAGGCGGGAGAATGGGGTTGAGAAACTTATCAGCCATGATTGAATGGCGGAGCAGACTCGATGGGCCGAATGGCCTAATTTCTGCTCCTATGTCTTATGGTCTTATACCCTTCCTGAGGTGTGGGGGCCCAGAACTGAGCCCGGTTACTCCCGATGGGATCGAGCTCTGTACAGCAGTAACATCACTTCCACCCCCCACTTTGTATCCCATTCCCCCTCGGGATAAAGGCCGATGTTCCAGTCGTTATGGTTATTTCAGTGATTCCTTTCCTCGAATCCCGAAATCTCTCCGCTCCTGCCCAGCTCCCAGCTTCTCCCCGTTTAGAAAATATCCGGATCGATCTCTCCGACGCCCCAGAGCGGGCGGGTCCCACACTCCCCCCAACACTGAGCTCCGTCTGTCACAGTTTGACCCACTCACTTAATCTATCAATGTCCATCCCCACAATCCCCAGAAGGGAAAAACAGTAAGGACCGGGAAATAAGAGTCCCGGTCCGAACTGGCCTTGTATACCTTAAAATGGAACACCAGTAAAAACTGGGCAATAAGGGTACCAGTCCGAACTGTTTTTTTCCTTCTGGTCCCCACGCCTATCTATTCTACTTACTATCCCTCGAGGGGCTGAATGGCCCACTCCTCCTTGTTCGTGTGTTCGTCCCTGATCATTTAAGGCCATCTGCAGACTTGGAGTGCACACTCCTTTCCTCCAATAGTGGGCCTTCCACAGGCCCCCTGGATTGGCCCCTGAGGTTGAAGGGGGTTGCCCCTCTGAGGAGGGATGGAGCAGAACGGGCTCTTGTTCTCCAGAGTTTAGAAGGATGAAGAGGTGATCTCACTCAGACGTGTTGGATTCTGAGAGGGTTTGACGGGTTGGACACTGAGAGACTGTTTCCCGCTGACCACCCTCCACTCCCTCCACCAATCGCTCCGGGCCTGGAGAATCTGGGACACAGTCTCGGGCCAAGGGGTCGGCTATTTTGGACTGAGCTGAGGAGGAATTTCTTCACTTGGAGGGTGGTGGATTCCTGGCAACCTCTAGCTCCAGAGAGCTGTGGATGCTTTGTCGCTGAGTATATTCGAGACAGGGGTAGATAGATTTTTGGACACTGAGGGAAAGGGCAGGATAGAATGGAATTGAGGGAGAAGATCAAAATAAAGGATACAATTCGAAATAGTTGGGAGGATGGGTGCAGAGGGACCTGGGCGTATAGGTGCATAAGTCATTGAAGGTGGCAGGACAGGTTGGGAGAGCGGTTAGTAGAGCACACACAGCATCCCGGGCTTCATTAATAGGGGCAGAGAGCACAAGAGCAAGGAGGTTACGTTGAATTTGTATGAGGCAGGAGTTCGGCATCAGCTGGAGTATCGTGTCCAGTTCTGGGCGCCGCACTTTAGGAAGGATGCGGAGGCATTGGAGAGGGTGCAGGAAAGATTCACGAGGACGGTTCCAGGGATGAGGAACTTCAGTTGTGTGGACAGGTTGGAGAAGTTGGGACTGTTCTCCTCGGAGAAGAGAAGGTTGAGAGGAGATTCGATGGAGGTGTTCAAAATCACGAGGGGTCTAGGACAGAGTCGACGGGGAGAAACTGTTCCCATCGGGGGAGAAGGATCGAGAAGCAGAGGGACCCAGATTTAAAGGGGATTGGAGAAAGAAGCGATGGAGACACGAGGAGAAACTTTTTCACCCAGCGAGTGGTGAGGGTCTGGAATGCGCTGCCCGAGGGTGTGGGGGGAGGAGGGGTCAATCGAGGCTTTGGAAAGGGAATTGGAGAATTATCGGAACAGGGAGAATGTGCAGGGTCACGGGGAGAAGGCGGGGGAATGGGACTGGGTGCATTGCTCACTAGGAGAGACACAATGGGCCGAATGGCCTCCTCCTGTGCTGTCAACGTTCTTGGATCTTCTTGCATGTAGGGTGAGCTCGAGGGGCTGAATGGCCGACAGCGGTGCCTGTCTTTCTGACCTTGCCACGGGCACCTTGACATGTAGACAGAGTGCGGCAGAGGACTTAATAACTCTCAGCGCCCTCTCTCCACAGGACAATACTTTGCCAGCATCATGATCATCGTGGGGTTTGTGGTGATTGCCACGGTGTTTGTGTTACAGTACCACCACCACAATCCCACCGAGGGAACCCTACCGAAATGGGTAAGAGAAATGAACGGGTGAGAACGAAAGGCGTCGGGAGAGCGGAACTCTTGGCCCCGGTGGGGGTGGGGATGGGGCCGTTGGGAGGGGCTGCTGGGTAGAAACTTGGAGCCAGGCCGCTCGGGGGTGATGTCAGGAAGCCCATCCTCACACACGGGGGGAGTGGGAATCTGGAACTCTCACCCCCCCACCCCTCCAACCCCCCCAAAAAAAACCTGTCGAGGCTGCGGGGTAGGGTAAATATCATCTGACTAAAGTAACAGGAGGAGGAGGCCATTCAGCCCCTCTTTCCTGTTCTGCCATTGAGCGAGACCATGGCTGACCTGTGACCGAACTCCATCGCCTTCACCCCCGTATCCCTTAATATCTTTGGATAACAAAAATCTCTCAATCTGGGATTTAAATGTAATCAATCCCAGCATCGATCGCCGTTTGCGGAAGAGAGTTCCAAACTTCTCCCACCCTTTGTGTGACCAAGTGTTTCCCAATTTCACTCCTGAAAGGTCTGGCTCGAATTTTTAGACTCTGCCCCTCTCAGTCCCAGACTCCCCGACCAGTGAGAATAGTTTCTCTCTCTCTCGACCCTATCAGTTCCCCGAAATATCTGGAAAACTTTGATCCGATCACCCCCTTAACCTTCTAAACTCCAGGGAATACAACCCGAGTCTGTGTTTAATGTCTCCCCGTCGTTGAACCCTCGGAGTCCGGATATGGACTCAATGGAGGTGATGGCGTATAGGTGTTGTCGCTGGGCTAATATTCCAGAGACCCAGGGTAATTCTCCGGGGACCCGGGTTCGAATCCCACAATGGCAGATGGTGGAATTTGAATTCAATAAAAATCTGAAGCCATTGTGGATTGTTGTAAAAACCCCATCTGGGTCACTCATGCCCCCTTTAGGGAGGGAAATCTGCCCTCCTTACCCGGTCTGGCCTACATGTGACTCCAGACCCCACTTCTGACCTTATGATGGGAGGAATAAAGCAGCTGAAGATGGCTCCTTGATGCCACACTCGGTCAAATGCGGCCTTGATGTCAAGGGCAGTCACTCTCACCTCACCTCGGGAGTTCAGCTCTTTTGTCCATGTTTGAACCAAGGAGTGGATGGGTTGTCTTATGAGGAAAGGTTGGACAGACTAGGCCTGTATCCGTTGGAGTTTAGAAGAGTAAGCGGCAACTTGATTGAAACATATAAGATCCTGAGGGGTGTTGACAGGGTGGATGTGGAGAGGATGTTTCCCCTTGTGGGAGAATCTAGAACTAGGGGTCACTGTTTAAAAATAAGGGGGTCGCTCATTTAAGACAGAGATGAGGAGAATTTATTTTTCTCTGAGAGTCATGAGTCTTTGGAACTCTCTTCCTCAAAAGGCGGTGGGAGCAGAGTCTTTGAATATTTTTGAGGCCGAGCGAGATAGATTCTTGATTAACAAGGAGGGTCAAAGGTTATCTGGGATGGGAAGGAATGTGGGGCTAGGTTAAAATCTGATCAGCCCTGAATTTATTGAATGGCAGAGCAGACTCGAGGGGCCGAGTGGCCTCATCCTGCTCCTAATTTGTATTTTGTACGGGTCTCAGTCGGTAGCACCTCTGACCTCGGAGTTCCGAGGTCCTGGGTCCAAGTACAACTGAAGGGCTTGAGCACAAACATTCAAAGCCAACACTCCCAGTGTCGGTACTGAGGGAGAGCTGCACTGTCGGAGGGTCAGTACTGAGGGAGCGCCGCACTGTTGGAAGGTCAGTACTGAGGGAGCGCCGCACTGTCGGAGGGTCAGTACTGAGGGAGTGCCGCACTGTCGGAGGGTCAGTACTGAGGGAGT
>NW_027597984.1:30000-40000 GCF_964194155.1 Cetorhinus maximus
TACAGATATCTCCCTGAGAGAGAGAGAGGGACTGAGAGACACCAGTCAGTGTACAGATATCTCCCTGAGAGAGAGAGGGACTGAGAGACACCAGTCAGTGTACAGATATCTCCCTGAGAGAGAGGGGACTGAGAGACACCAGTCAGTGTACAGATATCTCGCTGAGGGAGAGGGGACTGAGAGACACCAGTCAGTGTACAGGTACCTCTCTCATACTTTGTTGGTACTGTCTGATTGTGAGGTGGGGTGTGCCTGAGATGAATGGAATCACCTTATATTACCTTGACAGTTCAGCGTGTCTAAGCCCTTCAGGAAGTGAGCCTGCAGAGCTAATGCTGGGTAACATCGAGGGCTGAATATTCCAAACCGCTCTCACCCCCCTCCTACCCAACCCATCTCCACCGCCCTGGAAGAATAGCCGTTCGCAAACTGACCTGCTTAAAAATGGCAGCCTCACAGCGCCAACAGGCCTCGGGGGGGGTCAAGGTAACTCTGAGCTCACTGGGGCAGGGGAGAGGTCGGGGACCCTAGAGAGTGGGGAGGTGGGGTGTGGGTGTGTTGGTGAGTGAGTGGAGGTCAGGGTTGGGCACGAGTGAGTTGGCATTTTGAGGCCAGGAGGGGAGGCACGATTGGCTGGGGGTGGCGTGGGCCCCATTCGCAGTCCGAGCTGCCCGATGCTCACTCCCTGCAGGATGTGCCCTCCCCCACATCCCTTCACAACTCGGGTGTAAGGAGGTCCTACCCTTTTTCGCCCACCTCCCCCTGCCCAGTGCTTTATGGCAGAGGCGATGGGCTGATGCCCCCTCATGGCCACTCAGTTGGGCATCCAAGGGCTTCAGGACGATGCGTGGCTAAGAGATGGATTGTCAACAGAGGATTGGTCCTGGGGTAGTGGACGCTTTAGGCTGTAGAGTCCATTCCATTATTCATCATAAAGAATGTGTGAGATCTTCAGCCAATATGGTTCAAAGCTTTTTTGGGGAGGGGTTTTAAATCTGCGCCTGTCCACAGCGAGATCGGGACAATATCCAGGCTGACAAGTGCTAAGTAACATTTGCGCCTTCTTGAGCCGCTGCAGTCCCTGTGGTGTAGGTACACCCACCGTGCTGTTAGGGAGGGAGTTCCAGGATTTGGACCCAGCGACAGTGAAGGAACGGCCGATATATTTCCCAAGTCAGGATGGTGAGTGGCTCGGAGGGGAACTTCCAGGTGGTGGTGTTCCCCATGTGTCTGCTGCCCTTGTCCTTCTAGATGGTAGCGGCCGTGGGTTTGGAAGGAGCTGTCTAAGGAGCCTTGGTGAGTTGCTGCAGTGCATCTTGTAGATGGTACACACACTGCTGCTACTGTGCGTCGGTGGTGGAGGGAGTGAATGTTTGTGGATGGGGTGCCCATCAAGCGGGGCTGCTTTGTCCTGGATGGTGTTGAGCTTCTTGAGTGTTGTGGGAGCTGCACTCATCCAGGCAAGTGGGGAGTATTCCATCCCACTCCTGACTTGTGCCTTGTAGATGGTGGACAGGCTTTGGGGAGTCAGGAGGTGAGTTACTTTCCGCAGGATTCCCAGCCTCTGACCTGCTCTTGTAGCCACAGTATTTATATGGCTGGTCCAGTTCAGTTTCTGGTCAATGGTAACCTCCAGGATGTTGATAGTGGGGGGATTCAGTGATGGTAATGCCATTGAACGTCAAGGGGTGATGGTTGGATTCTCTCTTGTTGGAGATGGTCATTGCCTGGCGCTTATTTGCTGCTGTGGGGTCTGGAGTCACGTGTAGGCCAGACTGGGTAAGGAGGGCAGATTTCCCTCCCTAAAGGGGGCATGAGTGACCCAGATGGGGTTTTTTATGACAATCGATGATGGTCGTCATGGTCACCGTCACTGAGACTCGCTTTATATTCCCAGATTTATTAATCGAATTTAAATCCCACCAGCCGCGCGGGGGTGAGGGGGTGGGATTTGAATCGATGCTCCCCAGCCTCTGGGCTACTAGTCCGGGTGACATTACCCACTACGCCACCGTGTCCCCTGTCAACACAGGTCGCATCCTTTCTCTTTATCGTCGTGTCCACCTGCTTCACTAAATCGTCGCCTGTGGTGGAGGCCCAATTCATACAGGCCCTGGCTTCAAGGTTGAACCGAATTTCTATCTCGCTGACCTATCGGTTTCTAATTAACCCGGCGATCGGTCACTATTCATGCTGAGGTGAATCCTTTGGGAAGTAAACCGGACTGAGAAGGGGGTGGAGAATGGACTCAGGCGGGGGGAGGGGATGTTTGTGATCTAGCGGCCTCCATTTTGGGGCATGGGGCGTAGGGGAGGGGTTGAGGAATGAGGGGCGGTGGGGGGAGTGGGTGGAGGGGGGGGGTTAGATTGTGTAGCAGTGACCTCCCCACCGCCACCACCACCAAGCCCACCTTCCGCCTCACCTCAGGAACATCGAGGCTTCGTTTCAAGGCTTCGAAAGTGAAGAGGAGGCCAATTTTGGGCCTCCGTGGGTAACCCGTTGCCGGGGCAACGCCAGGCCTGGGCTTGGGATGGGGGCATCGGAAGACGAGGGTGGGCCGTGGGGGGAGAGGAGGAGGAGGAGGAGGTGAGGCGGATGTGGGGCGGTGGAAGGGGGAAGGGCATGGTGCCCGGGGGGGGAGGGCGGACTTGTGTGGGCCAAGGAGGAGGTGGGAGGACCAGCGATCTCGGTGGGGGTGGGGGGTGGGGGGGGTTTGGAGGTGGGGTAACCAAGAGGCCTCAAGCAGGGGCAATCCACGGTGATTATTTGTTCAATCGGTTACTAACCGGCATCCGTCCATTAAAGGAAGGGAAGCCATTGTCAAAGTCATTCTCAACCAGGACGCCATTCGGCCCGTCAAGTTCAATCTCACCCAGACAAATCCCCTAACTATATTGAAGATTACATAGAATGTCCAGCACAGGAAGAGGCCATTCGGCCCCTCTGCTCCGTGCTGCTGTTCCTGCCCCACACGAGCCTCCTCCCACCCCCCTCTCCCTCTCACCCCCATCAACATATCCTTCTATTCCTCTCTCCCTCATGTGTTTATCCAGCTTCCCCCCCACTTCAATCCATCTCTGCGATTCACCTCGACCACTCCCCATGGGAGCAAGTCCCACATTCTCCCCGCTCCCCGCGGGAGCAAGTCCCACATTCTCCCCTCTCCCCGTGGGAGCGAGTCCCACATTCTCCCCGCTCCTCGTGGGAGCGAGTCCCACATTCACCCCGCTCCCCGTGGGAGCGAGTCCCACATTCTCCCCGCTCCCCATGGGAGCGAGTCCCACATTCTCCCCGCTCCCCGCGGGAGCGAGTCCCACATTCTCCCCACTCCCCGTGGGAGCGAGTCCCACATTCTCCCCGTGGGAGCGAGTCCCACATTCTCCCCACTCTCTGGGTAAAGACGTTTCTCCTGAATTCCCCACCGGATTTATCAGTGACTGTCTGATATCGATGGCCCCCTCGTTCTGGTCTCCCCGACAAGTGGAAACATCTTCTCTACGTCGACCCTATCGAACCCCTTTCAGGATTTTAAAGACCTCGATCAGGTCACCCCCTCAGCCTCCTCTTTCCCGGAGAAAAGAGCCCCGGCCTGTTCGATCTTTCCTGATCGATTATTAACCCTCTCCGCTCTGGGATCATCATCACTTCTATTTTATGCCTTTTGTATTTTGGAAGGAAGAACATGGAGAGACAATATAAAATAAAGGGGGCGCAGGTGCAGAGGGACCTGGGTGTCTATGTCCATAAGTCATTGAAGGTGGCAGGACAGGTTGGGAGAGCGGTTAGTAGAGCACACACAGCATCCCGGGCTTCATTAATAGGGGCAGAGAGCACAAGAGCAAAGAGGTTACGTTGAATTTGTTTGAGGCAGGAGTTCGGCCTCAGCTGGAGTATTGTGTCCATTTCTGGGCGCCGCGCTTTAGGAAGGATGCGGAGGCTTTGGAGAGGGTGCGGGAAAGATTCACGAGGATGGTTCCAGGGATGAGGAACTTCAGTTGCGTGGACAGGTTGGAGAGGTTGGGACTGTTCTCCTCGGAGAAGAGGAGGCTGAGGGGAGATTCGATGGAGGGGCTCAAAATCACGAGGGGTCTGGACAGAGTCGACGGGGAGAAACTGTTCCCATTGGGGGGGAACCTGAGGGACCCAGATTTAAGGGGATTGGAGAAAGGAGCGATGGAGACACGAGGAGAAACCTTTTCACGGAGCGAGTGGTGAGGGTCTGGAACGCGCTGCCCGAGAGTGTGGGGGGGGGAGACGGGGTCAATCGAGGCTCTCGGTAGGGAATTGGAGAGTTATCGGCAAAGGGAGAACGTGCAGGGTCACGGGGAGTGGGAGTGGGAGTGGGTACATTGCTCATTCGGAGAGCTTGTACTGGCACAACGGGCCGAATGGCCTCCTTCCGTGCGTCCAGCCAGTCTGTGATTCAAAAGTTCATTAGTACTTAATATACCACGGCACAGAGATAGGGAGGGGTGTAGGGGCTGGAGGAGGTTACAGAGATATGGAGGGGTGTAGGGGCTGGAGGAGGTTACAGAGATAGGGAGGGGTGTAGGGGCTGGAGGAGGTTACAGAGATAGGGAGGGGTGTAGAGTCTGGAGGAGGTTACAGAGATAGGGAGGGGTGTAGGGGCTGGAGGAGGTTACAGAGCTAGGGAGGGGGTGTAGGGGCCGGAGGAGGTTACAGAGATAGGGAGGGGTGTAGGGGCTGGAGGAGGTTACAGAGATAGGGAGGGGTGTAGGGAGCTGGAGGAGGTTACAGAGATAGGGAGGGGGTGTAGGGGCTGGAGGAGGTTACAGAGATAGGGAGGGGTGTAGGGGCTGGAGGAGGTTACAGAGATAGGGAGGGGCGTGGGGGCTGGAGGAGGTTAAGAGATAGGGAGGGGTGTAGGGGCTGGAGGAGGTTACAGAGATAGGGAGGGTTGTAGGGGCTTGAAGAGTTTACAGAGATAGGGAGGGGTGTAGGGGCTGGAGGAGGTTACAGAGATAGGGAGGGGTGTAGGGGCTGGAGGAGGTTACAGAGATAGGGAGGGGTGTAGGGAGCTGGAGGAGGTTACAGAGATAGGGAGGGGGTGTAGGGGCTGGAGGAGGTTACAGAGATAGGGAGGGGTGTAGGGGCTGGAGGAGGTTACAGAGATAGGGAGGGGCGTGGGGGCTGGAGGAGGTTAAGAGATAGGGAGGGGTGTAGGGGCTGGAGGAGGTTACAGAGATAGGGAGGGTTGTAGGGGCTTGAAGAGTTTACAGAGATAGGGAGGGGTGTAGGGGCTGGAGGAGGTTACAGAGATAGGGAGGGGTGTAGGGGCTGGAGGAGGGTACAGAGATAGGGAGGGGTGTAGGGTCTGGAGGAGGTTACAGAGATAGGGAGGGGTGTAGGGGCTGGAGGAGGTTACAGAGATAGGGAGGGGGTGAGGAGGGATTTGAAAACGAGGGTGAGAATGTGAAAATGGAGGTGTTGCCGGACCGGGAGCCAGTGTGGGTCAGCGAGCACAGGGGGGGATGGGTGACCGGGGACTCGGTGCAAGTTCGGACATGGGGGGGCAGCAGGGTTTGGGATGAGCTGAACTTGCTGGGGGTAGAGGAAGGTTAGGACCAGGAGAGTGTTGGGAAAGTGAGGTGTAGCAGTAACAGGGGTGGATGAAATGAAGTAACTGCAGATTTAATGAATTTACCGCATTCTCTGCTCCCAATGCGGTTTCCTCTACATTGGAGAAACCAAACGCAGACTGGGTGACCGCTTTGCGGAACACCTTCGGTCTGTCCGCAAGCATTACCCAGACCTCCCTGTCACTTGCCATTTTAACACTCCACCCTGCTCTCATGCCCACATGTCCGTCCTTGGCCTGCTGCATTGTTCCAGTGAAGCTCAACGCAAACTGGAGGAACAGCACCTCATCTTCCGACTAGGCACTTTACAGCCTTCCAGACTGAATATTGAGTTCAACAACTTTAGATCATGAACTCTCTCCTCCATCCCCACCCCCTTTCCGATCCCCCCCATTTTTTCCAATAATTTATATAGATTTTTCTTTTCGCACCTATTTCCATTATTTTTAAATGTATTTCCATCCATTGTTTTATCTCTACCTTTTAGCCTATTTCGATTCCTTCCCCCCACCCCACCCCCACTAGGGCTATCTGTACCTTGCTCGTCCTGCTTTCTACCCTTAATAAGCACATTCCTTAGATAATATCACCACCTTCAACACCTCTTTGTCCTTTTGTCTGTGACATCTTTTGGTTATCTCCACCTATCACTGGCCCTCTATCCAGCTCTACCTGTCCCACCCCCCCTTAAACCAGCTTATAATTCACCTCTCTTCTATTTTTCCTTAGTTCTGTTGAAGGGTCATACGGACTCGAAACGTTAACTGTGTTCCTCTCCGCAGATGCTGTCAGACCTGCTGAGTTTTTCCAGGTATTTTTGGTTTTGTAATGAATTTACATGTCTCAGGAACATAGAGAGACCGAGTCCCCTGATCCTGAGCTCATCTTGTCCTGTTACAGACCTGAATTAATCACCATCTGGCCAACTGCACTCAACCTTCAAACCTGCCCAATATTAACTCAGCAATATTGATTGTTCATTGTGCTCTGACTGCGCTGGTTCCTTTTACAGCCCCTCTCACTGTCCATCTGCCATCATTCATTTGTCAAGATAAGGGAAACTCAAGGTCAGCCTTCTCCTTTCACACTCGCTCAGTTCAAATTCCACTGCCTGCCTCAGTCTCTCTCTCTCTCCCTCTCTCTCGTTCTCTGTCTGTGCCTCTCTCTCTCCCTGCCTGTCTCTCTCTCCTTCCCTCTCGCTCTCCGTCTCTCTCTCCCTCTCTCTCGCTCTCCCTGTCTCTCTCTCTCCCTCTCTCTTGTTCTCCCTGTCTCTATCTCTCTCTCCCTCCCTCTCTCACTCTCCGCGTCTCTCTTTCCCTCTCTCTCGCTCTCCCGTCTCTGTCTCTCTCTCTCTCTCTCGCTCTCTCTCTCTCCGTGTCTCTCTCTTCCTCTCTCTCGCTCTCCCTCTCTCGCACTCTCCCACACTCTCATTCTCCGTCTCTGCCTCTCTCTCCCTCTCTCGGTCTTCCTGTCTCTCTCTCAACCTCTCTCTCACTCTCCCTCCCTCTGTCTCTCTCTCACTCTCCCTGTCTCTGTCTCTCTCTCTTTCTTGCTCTCCCTGTCTCTCCCTATCTCTCGCTCTCCCTGTCTCTCTCTCTACCTCTCTCCCATTCTCCCTCTCTGTCTCTCTCTCTTTCTCCCTGTCTCTGTCTCTCTTTCCCTCTCTCTTGCTCCCCTGTCTCTCTCTTCCTCTCTCTCGTTGTCCTTCCCTCTGTCTCTCTCCCTCTCTCTCATTTTCTTTGTCTCTGTCTCGCTTTCTCTCTGTCTCTTTTACTCTATCTTTCTCTCTCACTCTTCCTTTATCTTTCTGTCTCTCTCTCTCTCTCTCTCTCTCTCCCTGTTCTGTATTGCCTCTCTCTAGTGACCCAATCTGTTTGTCTCTCTGGGTGGAATTTTCCATACCCGCTGGTGTTGGGCGTGTGTTCGGTGGGGTGACCGGACAATATGGCGGGCAGGCCAAAAATCGGTTTCATGATGAGGTGAAACCAGTTTGCGATTGGCCGCTCTGCCCAACGGAGGTCGGGAACCTCATTGTAATACATCAGCTTATCAATGTCAGGCCATCGGACTCATACCCATGTACCCTCACCCACCCCCTCTGGACTGGGGGGGGCGGCAGCAGGAGTTGCCCCGTGGTTGATGGTAATGCACAGTTTCCAGGGAGTGTCCACAACTCCTACCCCCTCAGTCGGTCTCAGGCCCCTGGAGTCTTCCAGGGTCCACAGAGGCTGCAGGGTTGGCTCCTCGGGGTCAAGGGCTACCCACAGAGGCCGTGGCTGATGACACCCGTGCGTCAGCCTCAGACTGCAGCAGAGCGACGATATAATGAGGCTCATGCTGCAGCTCACAGCTTGGTGGAACAGACCATCAGGATGCTGAAGATGAGGTTCCGGTGCCTGGACCGGTCTGGTGGAGCCCTGCAATACAGCCCACAGAGGGTGTCACACATCGTCATCGTCTGCTGCACCCTTTACAACCTGGAACGGGGAGAGGAGCTGGCTGAGGAGGAGATGGAGGGGTTGGAGGTCTCCGATGAGGAGGACACCAATGGGGATGAGGTTGAGGGGGTCCTCAGTGGTGATGATGATGGGGATGAGGCTCTCGCAATTACTAGATGAGGCAGGCACGCTCGGGAGGCCCTTATAGCTGCCCGATTTGTGGAGGGTGAGGACAACATGCAGTGAGGTGTCCCCATAGACCCTTACATCGCAGTTGTGAATGTTTGACTCCAGTCTGGCTTATGGCAGCACCAGTACCCTCTGTGAGAATGCTCCTGTCATGGAGATGTTGACACTGTTGGAGGCCAAGTTAAGCCCGTGCAGTAGTGCAGGAGCAATGTCCTGGACCAAGGTCTCCCTGGCGGCCACCATCCTGCCAGTGTTGACCTCGGTGTGTTGGCAATACCAGCGCTATCACCTCCGAGTGAAGGCAGACAGACTCCTCCATCGTGCTTTGCAATCTGAGGAGTGCAGTGGACATCCCTTCCTGATGTTCCCGAGCTTGTCTTTGCAGCTCCAGCAACTGTGACACGACCGAGTCCAGAGGCTCCTCATCTGTCGAGGGACTCGGAGAGGGTGCGGGAGGGACATTGACCCCGAATGGGACCAGGGATGAGGATGCTTCAGTTCATGTGGAGAGACTGGGAGAAGCTGGGATTGTTCTCCTTAGAGCGGAGAAGGTTAAGGGGGAGATTGAATCGAGACGTTCAAAATCAGGAAGGGGGTTTGGACAGAGTAAATAAGGAGAAACTGTTTCCACTGGGCAGGAGGGTCGGTAACCAGAGGGGGACACAGATTGAAGAGAATCGGGGAAAGAACCAGAGGGGGAGATGAGGAGAATTTGTTTTTATTTACACAGCGAGTTGTTGTGATCTGGAAGGCGCTGCCTGAAAGGGCGGTGGAAGCAGATTCAATAGGAACTTTCAAAAGGGGGGATTGGGAGAGTGGGACTGAAGCAGCCCATGTCCAAATGCAGCAAGACCTGGACAATATCCAGGTTTGGGCTGACAAGTGGCAAGTAACATTCGCGCCACACAAGTGCCAGGCAATGACCATCTCCAACAAGAGAGAATCTAACAATCGCCCCTTGATGTTCAATGGCATTACCATCACTGAATCCCCCACTATCAACATCCTGGGGGTTACCATTGACCAGAAACTGAACTGGACCAGCCATATAAATACTGTGGCTACAAGAGCAGGTCAGAGGCTGGGAATCCTGTGGTGAGTAACTCACCTCCTGACTCCCCAAAGCCTGTCCACCATCTACAAGGCACAAGTCAGGAGTGTGATGGAATACTCTCCATTTGCCTGGATGAGTGCAGCTCCCACAACACTCAAGAAGCTCGACACCGTCCAGGACAAAGCAGCCCCGCTTGATCGGCACACCATCCACAAACATTCACTTCCTCCACCACCGACGCACAGTAGCAGCAGTGTGTGTACCATCTACAAGATGCACTGCAGCAACTCACCAAGGCTCCTTAGACAGCACCTTCCAAACCCACGACCATACCAACAGCACTGTGGGTGTATCCACACCCATGGACTGCAGTGGTTCAAGAAGGCATGATTCTGATATCGACACACACACACACACACGTACGTGAAAAAAATACACTCATATGCATGCATGCGCACAGATACACACACAGACATATACTCACACACTAACACACGCACACGGACACACACATTCACACACACACACAAACTCACATGTGCACATGCACATTCACACACAGATGTACCCACACACACACAAATTCACACACCCCCTGCACACAACCTCTCACACACACACACTCACATGCCCCACCCCCCACACCACACACTCACATGCATACAGACTTACACACACACACTCACTCTCACATTTCCCCCAGCGCACACACACACACA
>NW_027597984.1:45000-47500 GCF_964194155.1 Cetorhinus maximus
AATTGGCGCGTGAGGGCGTGCCACCATCATCCATTTTGGAGGCCGGGGCCTACCCAAAATGTCCGCAGCCTAAATGGGCCTTAAGCCCGCAAGGCCCTCAACGTTAGGCCCAGACTTTCACCTTTTTTAATGCTTCTTTTTCATCGCGCGTACCCATCCCCACGCCCCTCCCTCCCCGCGCTACGAGAACACCCGAAAATCAGGCAGGTGATGGGCCCTCCTCATAGTCAAGATTCTGCGGCCCCCTTCCCGCCCTCCCCCGATAGGCCCAAAGGCCTTCACTCCCCCTGTGACATTTATAACCGAGGCCTTAACATTGTGGCCATGCTTCTACCTAGGTTCAACGCTAACCTTGTGACATTTCTCCATCCATTTAACACCAAATACATACAAGAGTTGAGCAGAATTACAATCATAAAGTCAAATACGTGAAACTCGCTTGTCATCATTTCGCTTCTTCATATAAACCTGCGTCTCATCGTGACTGTGACCATTATCGACATAGAAACCCACTCAAAAAAACTTTACAATAGACCTACTTATTTCGTTAACATGTGAAGTAATAAAATCCATTCACTTTCCAGTTCTCCAATGTTGACTCCCAATAGTTAAAAAAAAAACCTTGGTTGAAAGGTCGTTGAGTCGCTTAGGACTCTATCATCTCCCTTCCCCCCAACCCCGTTGGCACCCGACTCCCCCGACCTCGGTGAGAGATCCACAACGCCGGGCTTACCCGATCTCACCGGGGCCTAGGTGTACGGAGTTGCGGCCTTGCGTGGGACTGTAGGCCTCGCCTCAATCCTCGGCCTTGATTATATCGACCTCAAGCCCCCCCCCCCGACAAGATCTGGGGATTAACTGCCGGGTCCTTCAGCCTGTTCCTAACCCCAGCCTTTCCCCCTCTCTCTCTCTCTCTCTCTGCCTGGCAAATCTGTCCCCGGGTACAGCGTCGCTCCGAAGTATTTACAACCCACGGTCAAACTGCTGCTCGGCCTCCAGTCCTGTGTTGGCGTTTATCCCTCACGCGGGCTGGATCGTAATGTTCTCAACCTGTTTCCACTTCCCTTTATAACCTCCTATATCTAACCTGGTCGGTGTGGGCCTGGTTTCTGGTTTGCTAAGCCAACTCCTCACAAATCTCCGCGTGATACCGTTTCTCCCAGGCTGTTTCTGTCCCTTATGGTTTATCTTGTCACCGTGTCCCCTCCATCGCTGGAATCTCTCTCTCTCTCCGTCCTCCCCCCAACTCCTTCACCCCCTGAAAGCGATCTTCCAAACTCGTGTCTGCATTTCTCCCTCTTCGATCTTCACAGTGCCCTCTTGGAAACAGGAGGAGGCCACTCAGCCCCTCGAGACTGTTCCGCCACTCATTCCGATCGCTGTATTTTAACTCCAGTGCCCGCCCTGGGTCCATAACCCTTGACCCCCTGAACCCAACGAAAATCCGTCCATCTCAGTTCTGACATTTCCATTTGACCCCCATCCCCACCCCGACAGCTTTTTTTGGGGAAAGTTCCCGATTCCCGCTCCCCTGTGTGTGTGTGAAGTGCTTCCTGACATCCCCCCTGAACGGGCCTGGCTCCCATTTTAAGCTTCTGCCCCCTTGTTCTGGGCTCCCCACCCACTGTCGGAGGGTCAGTAGTGAGGGAGCGCCGCACTGTCGGAGGGTCAGTACTGAGGGAGCGCCGCACTGTCGGAGGGTCAGTACTGAGGGAGCGCCGCACTGTCGGAGGGTCAGTACTGAGGGAGCGCCGGTCTCAGTTCCCAGCGGTCAGTCCATCCTCCGGACTTACTGGGCTGCCCTGTCCACTGGTGACCTTTGACAGCTCGGTGTTCATAAACCGCGCCCCTCCCCCACACTACCAGCCTCGTGTCCGATGCTTAACCTTCCCCAGGGGGTCAACTGGCCCTCTTGAAAAGCACCCTCCCCTCCAAAGTCTCCGTCGCCCCTCTCGAGCACCCTGCTTTCGCCTTCGAAAGAACGAGGTACCCCCAGGGGCATCGCTGGACTGGCGTGTGGGTCCCCTTTAAGAGCCCTTCCCTAACCCAAACCCAGCAACAGCTTCGAGACCGAGGGCCATCGACACGTCAGACGCTACAGGAGACGCTTCCCATTTGGAAGGTGACCGGAGATCATTAATGGTCATTCCCAATGGCGTAAATACCCTCTTGGACGCCTCGTGGTTAGATCACGACCTTTAAGAATACCCACAGGGTGGAGAGCCGCTAAGAGTTCGACTTCAGGACGTGAAGGCCCGAGGCTCCCTTGACCCAGGAAGTGAAAGGCCTGAGGCCTAGTTCCGTGTTGGGTGAGGGCGAATGAAACTGGCTGGTCAGCGAGCGTGGACATAACAGCTCTCGCTCTCTCTCGCTCTCTCTCCGTCTCTCTCTCCTTCTAGCACCAGTGAGGGAGAAGCGAGATCCATCCACGGGGCCTTGGCACAGTTGGCACGTGGGCCAGGTCCGGGCTGGGGAACCTCGGGCACCCGAGGTTTCGGGT
>NW_027597984.1:52500-58284 GCF_964194155.1 Cetorhinus maximus
TTAAATAGACTCTGTCAATTGCTGTCGCACAACATTTAAATAGACTGAAGGCTGTTTGCTAAAAGTGCACCATTTAAGTAGACTCTGTAGACTGTTTGCTGTAGTGCACTATTTAAATAGACTCTGTAAACTGTTTGCTATAGTGCACTGTTTAAATAGATTCTGTAGATTGTTTGCTGTAGAGTGCAGTTTAAAAAAGCTCTGTAGACTGTTTGCTGTACTGAATTGTTTGAATAGAATCTGTCGGCTATTTGCTGTCGCTTACAGTTTGAATAGGCTTTAGGCTGTTTGTTGTGGAATACTGTTTAAATAGACTCTCAATTGCTGTAGTGTGACATTTAAATAGACTCTGTAGGCTGTTTGCTAAATGCACCATTTAAATAGACTCTGTAGACTGTTTACTGTAGTGCACTGTTTAAATAGATTCTGTAGACTGTTTGCTATAGTACACAGTTTAAATAGATTCTGTAGACTGTTTGCTATAGTACACAGTTTAAATAGACCCTGTAGGCTGTTTGCTATTGTGCACATTTTAAATAGACTCTTTAAATTGTTTGCTGTAGTGCGCAGTTTAAATAGACTCTGTAGGCTGTTTGTTGTAGAGTGCTGTTTAAATAGACATTGTAGATTGTCTATTTAGTTTAAATAGATTCTGTAGGTTGTTTGCTTTAGTACACTGTTTAACTAGACATTGTAGATTGCTGTAGTGTGCAGTTTAAATAGATTCTGTAGGCTGTTCACTCTAATGCACTGTTTAAATAGACTCTGTAGACAGTTTGCTGCAGTTCATACAGACTCTGTTTAAAGTGATTCTGTTAGCTCTAAGTCGTGCCTCCCTCAACATAGCCACTGACACAAAATGGTGTCATTACTCACTCGAAAATTAATTACAATAGGGATCGATTGTCGCTCCCAGTGCCTCAGCAGATGAATGCAACACTTGGTGAGGATCGAGACAGACAGCACGAGTAAAATCCAGCACGATTCCATCTCTGCTGATCATGATCCAGAGCCCTCCGGACCAGCAAGCACCAGGGCAGGGTGCTTAGAGGTGATGCCTTCAGAGGGTGAATATCTTTCACTGACGGGGCATAATCGTAGACTTGGGACGAGGCTGAGGTGCAGAGATTCGAAGTTCAGGGGTTGACTGCTTCCCTTTTCAGAGGTAATGAGTGAGGGGGGGTGGGAGGAGGAGGACCTGGAGACAGAGCCTCATCAAGGCCCAACATGGCTGGTCTTCCTGACCTTTGCCCTTTTGGGTTACCGTCCCTCTTCAACTGGGATTGCTTGGGCACTTGGACGGTGGGAGGAGGGGGGAGGGAGAGGAGAGGTGGAGTGGAGGAGCAAAGGGAGGGCAGGGGGAGAGAGATAGCGAAGGAGGGGAAAGGGAGGAGAGATAGTGGAGGTGTGGGAATGGAAGAGGGGGCAAGACGGAGGGAGTAGGGAAGACGGGGAGAGGGAGGGTAAGGGAAGAACGGAGGAGGTGGAGTGTGAAGGAAGGGAGGGGAGTAAGGGAAGAGGGGGAGAGGGAGGGGAGGAGGGGGAAGGGAGGAGGGGAAGGGAAAGGAGAGAGAGGGGAGGGGAGGGGGAGGGGATGAGTTAGGAGGAGGGGAAGGGGAGGAGGGGAGGGGAGGAGGGGGAGCAGAGGGGTAAGGGAAGAGGGCGAGGGCAAGAGAGGGAGCAGGGGCAGTGGAGGAGGTGAGGGGTAAGGGAGGAGGGAGAGGAGGGCAGGGTGGAGGGAAGGGATGTGGGAGGAGGGAGGGGGAGGCGTTGAGGGAGGTAGTGGGGGGGAAAAGTGGGCTGGTATCAGAGAGGCCTGGAATACAGAGGAGGCCAAACTCACTCAGACTCCCATCCCATCTCCTGGATCCAATGTTCCTGGGCTGGGAGCCCGGGGAGCATAGGAGCCGGCCCTGGGCATCCATCTCCTCCCAACTGGAGGGTCCGCTGAGGGGCCCGGGTCACAAGGACACCAGAAACAGGAGCAGGGAGTAGGCCATTCGGCCCATCGAGCCTGCTCCGCCATTCAACGCGATCGTGGCTGGCCTCGGGCTTCAACTTGAGGGGTAGGCCCCAGATTTAGGCCTCGGGAACAGAAATCCAGCTTCAGACTTGCACCTCCAACCACCACCGCGCCCGCCCCCCCCACCAATCGACACACACACACACACACGATATGAAGGTCCAAGGCCTTCTCCCCCCTGACCAATCCCCACATCGAACCAAAAGATCCCAAACTTTGACGTCTAATCCCTAACTACAGGCCTCATCCACTGGGACTAGGCCCCAGCATGAGGCTAGGCCCTAGAATGGGGCTAGGCCCCAGGCCTCCAGTTGAGTAGCTACGTTGCTTTGTTGTCAATTGAGTAAAGTCGGGGTCGAGGGGGTGAGGACCCACAGAGCGATCGTTCTCTGTAGACCGACAGTGCCAATTCAGGGCCCTGTGGCAGAACAATGGGACAGAGAGAGAGACCCCCTCCGCTGACACCCACAATGTTCACGGGGCAGGGGATGGGGTGGTGGTGGGGGTGGGGGGAGGATGCGACCCCACAAGCCTGAAGGGGCCATCAGCCCCCGATTGGCCAACCCTCCTCCTCGCCCACATTAGAGCTCGTCCCTCAGGGTCATTCCTTGCCGGGGGTGGGGTTCAAAGGTCAGGGTTTCGCCAGCTTGACGTTTATGTGCCGCCGCACCCCCACCCCCCCAACCCCCACCCCCACCCTTCTCAACGTGGGATTTTGGCACCGCTGGCACTGTGCAGTCTACTGGCGTGACCAGGTTGGCTCTCCAGTGGTGCCACTCAGCCAGGCCTAGGGTGGGGGAGGTGGGGGAAGGGCAGGAGGGAGTGAGGAGGAATCCAGCCCACGGAGGTGATTCACGAGTGTGGGGGTGGGTGGGGGGAGAGGCGGCGCCAATGGAATTAATCTCGTGCGGGATGAACGATGGAGGATGGAGGTCCGGCCGCGCCCCAAGACCCCGGTCCGGCGGCCGAATGGGGGTGAAATGGGTGAACAATGGGATGGTCCATACCTGGGGCTGACCACATCCTGGGGCACTTGGAACCACTCGAGGAGTTTGCTCTCAAGCCCGATGCCAACCTTCACCAGGTAGGAGCTGGGGTCGACAGAGCAGGCCCAGTAATGCTTGCCCTGGGTCAGCGCCACGTCACCGATGACCAGGTCAATGGACAGGTGGCAACTGGTCATGATCGGCTCGGCGGCGAAGAGCATGGGGATCCCGGCAACGCTCCGGACAGCCCGCTGGTCCTTGCTGACGATAAGACGGTCCCGGCTAAAGCCCCACTTGTTGTCCAGGAGGAAGTGGAGGACTGGAGGCGGTGAGTTGAGGCGGTGAGGTGAGGGGAGTGTAGTGACGGGTGGGGGGAGGGGGATGAGGAAACAACAGGGAGGGAGCGAGGGGAAAAGAAACAAAAATCATGAGATAAACGGAGACCGATGAGGGAAGGGAGAGCGAGAGCCCAAAGTAAATTCCATCGGAAAAATGGGGGCGGTCAGATGGCAAAAATAGGGAATGATCGAGATTTGAAGACAGACAAAAAAAAAACAGAGAGAGAATCCGTCAGAAACTGGTCGACATTCGAAGGCTCCGGGTGGGGTCAATCTTCTCGTCTTCCAGCGACCCACCGGTTACAAATCGCTCAGCTGGAGATCAGCAGCACCATGTTGGCATCAGCAGCCATTTGGGGACAGTGTAGAGGGAGCTTTACTCTGTATCTAACCCCGTGCTGTACCTGTCCTGGGAGTGTTTGATGGGGACAGTGTAGAGGGAGCTTTACTCTGTATCTAACCCCGTGCTGTACCTGTCCTGGGAGTGTTTGATGGGGACAGTGTAGAGGGAGCTTTACTCTGTATCTAACCCCGTGCTGTACCTGTCCTGGGAGTGTTTGATGGGGACAGTGTAGAGGGAGCTTTACTCTGTATCTAACCCCGTGCTGTACCTGTCCTGGGAGTGTTTGATGGGGACAGTGTAGAGGGAGCTTTACTCTGTATCTAACCCCGTGCTGTACCTGTCCTGGGAGTGTTTGATGGGGACAGTGTAGAGGGAGCTTTACTCTGTATCTAACCCCGTGCTGTACCTGTCCTGGGAGTGTTTGATGGGGACGGTGTAGAGGGAGCTTTACTCTGTATCTAACCCCGTGCTGTACCTGTCCTGGGAGTGTTTGATGGGGACGGTGTAGAGGGAGCTTTACTCTGTATCTAACCCCGTGCTGTACCTGTCCTGGGAGTGTTTGATGGGGACAGTGTAGAGGGAGCTTTACTCTGTATCTAACCCCGTGCTGTACCTGTCCTGGGAGTGTTTGATGGGGACAGTGTAGAGGGAGCTTTACTCTGTATCTAACCCCGTGCTGTACCTGTCCTGGGAGTGTTTGATGGGGACGGTGTAGAGGGAGCTTTACTCTGTATCTAACCCCGTGCTGTACCTGTCCTGGGAGTGTTTGATGGGGACGGTGTAGAGAGAGTGTGAGGGGGTAGAAGGTCAACTGATCGAGAGATGTAATTCTGTCCGTCAGTGTTAAGAGCTGCCAAAACTGGATGCCAGTTATACTTCAGACGGTGGCTGGGATTGAAGACCCGAGAGCCATTTTTTCCCCCTCACCGCCGGTGCTTTGCCCTCTCCGGGTACGGGTAGGGGGCACGGGGCTTACCTGGCGCGGGGGGGCTGCGGAGGTAGATCTCCTCGCTGTACTCTCCGTAACCCGCCTTGTTGAAGCCGCGTACCCTCAGGGCGTAGACCCGGTCCATGTCCAGGTGCCCGACGGCGGTGCCCGTCCCGCGCACCTCCTCGATTCGCTGCCAGCGCCGGGGGCCCTTGGCGGTGTGGTCGGCCTGCCGGAACTCCACCTCATAGTGCCAGGCCGCCGCCGAGTCCTTGGGGAGACGCCAGCAGAGGTAGATCTGGTCGTAGGCGTAGGTCCTCTGGGTGTCAATAACTGGGGCATCGGGCGCTGGGAGGCAAAGGACAGGCCCATCAATCCAACAACAAATGGCATTTATATAGTGCATTGCGCTGTGAAACATCCCTCAGGGCCATTACCAAACAAGGGAAGACCCTGGGACACACAAGGAGGTATTAGGGTCTCATGCAAAGGACGGCACCTCTGTCAGTGTGGCACTCCCCTCAGTACTGGCGCCGCCTTGGGATTACGCGTCTCAAGTCTCTGGACCGGGGACTCGCACCCCCGACCTCTGAACTCAAGAGGTGAGAGTGCGCGACCTCCACCCCCCCTCCTCCCCCACTGCCCTGAGGTGGGTTTGGAACTGGATCCCCCCCATCGGAAACCCCAAGGAGCTCCTCTCGAGTCACCTCCTGCTTTGCGCGGCGGAGCCTTGGGACGACAAGGCTCGTGGTCAGGCCTCGGCTCGCTAGGCCGCACTAGGCCTCTGCACTAACCTGTGGCAAACTGCAGGTTGTTGAGGAGCTTCAGTTCACTGGTGATGTCCAACTGGAAGTGGTTGAAGGACGGATCTGTCGCTGGGGAAAAGTTCTGCAATGATTCCGTGGCTTTTACAATCCTGAAATAAAAATTCAAAGCGGCAGGACAGGTTGGGAGAGCGGCCAATAAAACACACACAGCATCCCGGGCTTCATTGATAGGGGCAGAGAGCACAAGAGCAAGGAGGTTACGTTGAATTTATATGAGGCAGGAGTTCGGCCTCAGCTGGAGTATCGTGTCCAGTTCTGGGCGCCGCGCTTTAGGAAGGATGCGGAGGCTTTGGAGAGGGTGCGGGAAAGATTCACGAGGATGGTTCCACGGGACTGAGG
>NW_027597985.1:0-58276 GCF_964194155.1 Cetorhinus maximus
AGAAAGAGAGAGAGGGGGTGTGAATCAGAGACAGAGAAAGAGAGAGAGAGGGCAGTGAATAAGAGATGACAAAGGGAGAGAGAGGGCAGTGAATCAGAGACAGAGAAAGAGAGAGAGAGGGCAGTGAATAAGAGATGACAAAGAGAGAGAGAGGGCAGTGAATCAGAGAGATAGAAAGAGAAAGAGAGGGCAGTGAATCAGAGAGTGAGAAATAGAGAGATGGGGGAGTGAATCAGAGACAGAGAAAGAGAGAGAGAGGAGTGATCAGAGAGAGAGAAAGAGAGAGAGAGGCATTGAATCAGAGAGAGAGAAAGAGAGAGAGAGGGCAGTGAATCAGAGAGAGAGAAAGAGAGAGAGAGGGCTGTGAATCAGAGAGATAGAACGAGAGAGAGAAAGGGAGGTGAATCACAGGTAGAGAAAGAGAGACAGAGGGCTGTGACTAAGAGAGAGAGAAAGAGAGAGAGAGGGGAGTGAAACAGAGAGAGAGAAAGGGAGAGAGAGTGCAGTGAATCAGAGAGAGAGAAAGAGAAGAGAGAGGCGGAGTGAATCAGAGAGTGAGAGATAGAGAGAGGGGGGAGTGAATCAGAGACAGAGAAAGAGAGAGAGAGGGCATTGAATCAGAGAGTGAGAAAGAGAGAGAGGGGGGCGTGTTTCAGAGATGGAGAAAGAGAGAGAGGGGGCAGTGAATCGGTGAGAGAGAAGAGGGAGAGAGAGGGCAGTGAATCAGAGAGATAGAAAGAGAAAGAGAGGGCAGTGAATCAGAGAGAGAGAAATAGAGAGAGGGGGAGTGAATCAGAGGAAGAGAAAGTGAGAGAGAGGGCATTGAATCAGAGAGAGAGAAAGAGAGAGTGAGGGGAGTGAATCAGAGAGAGAGAACGAGAGAGAGAGAGGGCAGTGAATCAGAGGGAGAGAAACAGAGAGAGGAGTGATTCAGAGAGAGAGAAAGAGAGAGAGAGAGAGGGCAGTGAATCAGAGAGAGAGAAAGAGAGAGAGAGGGCAGTGAATCAGAGAGAGAGAACGAGAGAGAGAGAGGGCAGTGAATCAGAGGGAGAGAAAGAGAGAGAGAGGAGTGAATCAGAGAGAGAGAATCGGAGAGAGACGGGCGTGAATCAGATAGGTTGAAAGAGAGAGAGAGAGGGGAGTGAATCATAGAGAGTGAGAGAGAGATAGAGGGGAGTGAATCATAGACAGAGAAAGAAAGAGAGAGAGGAGAGTGAATCAGAGAGTGAGAAAGAGAGAGAGGAGTGAATCAGAAACAGAGAAAGAGAGAGAGTGGGGTGTGGAATCAGAGAGAGAGAGAAAGAGAGAGAGAGGGCAGTGAATCTGAGAGAGAGAAAGAGAGAGAGAGAGGGCAGTGAATCAGGGAGAGAGAAAGAGAGAGCGAGAGTGGGCAGTGACTCAGAGAGAGATAAAGGAGAGATAGATGGGAGTGAATCAGAGAGATAGAAAGAGAGAGAAGGGAGTGAATCAGAGAGAGAGAGAGAGGGGAGTGAATCAGAGAGTGAGAAAGAGAAAGAGAGAGGGCAGGGATTCAGGGAAAGAGAAAGAGATAGAGAGGGGAGTCAATCAGAGAGAGATTAAGAGAGAGAGAGAGAGAGAGGGCAGTGAATCGGAAAGAGAGAAAGAGAGAGAGAGGGGAGTGAATCAGAGAGTGAGATAGAGAGAGAGAGAGGGGAGTGAATCATAGAGAGTTAAAGAGTGAGAGAGGGGAGTGAAGCAGAGAGAGAGAAAGAGAGAGAGAGAGGATTGAATCAGAGAGAGAGAAAGAGAGAGAGAGAGACGGCAGTGAATCAGAGAAGAGAAAGAGAGAGAGAAGGCAGTGAATCAGAGAGAGAGAGAACGAGAGAGATAGGGCAGTGAATCAGAGAGAGAGAAAGAGAGAGAGAGAGGGCTGTGAATCAGAGAGAGAAAGAGAGAGAGAGGGCAGTGAATCGAGAGAGAGTGAGAGGGCAGTGAATCAGAGAGAGAGAAAGATAGAGAGTGGGCAGAGACTCAGAGAGAGATAAAGAGAGATAGAGGGGAGTGAATCAGAGAGAGTGAAAGAAAGAGAGCGGGGAGTGAATCAGAGAGAGAGAAAGAGAGAAAGATGGCAGTGATTCAGGGAGAGAGAAAGAGAGAGAGAGGAGTGAACCAGAGAGAGAATGAGAGAGAGTGGGGAGTGAATCAGAGAAAGAGAAACAGAGAAAGGAATGAATTAGAACCATAGAGACAGTGAAACAGAAGGAGAGAAAGAGAAGAAACTGAATATCAGAGCGAGACACAGGGAGAATGAAGGGATGAATCAGAGAGCAAAAGAGAGAGAGAGGACAGTCAATCAGAGAGAGAGAAAGAAAGAGAGAGGGCAGTGAATCAGAGAGAGAGAAAGAGAGAGAGACAGAGGAGTGTTCAGAGAGAGAGAAAGAGAGAGAGAGAGGGTAGTGAATCAGAGAGAGAGAAAGAAAGAGAGAGGGTAGTGAATCAGAGAGAGAGAAAGAGAGAGAGAAAGGGGAGTGAATCAGAGAGAGAGAAAGGGAGATAGAAGGCAGTGAATCAGAGAGAGAGGAAGAGAGACAGAGGAGTGAATCAGAGAGAGACAAAGAGAAAGAGAGGGCAGTGAATCAGAGAGAGAGAAAGAGAGAGAGAGAGGGCAGTGAATCAGAGGGAGAGAAATAGAGAGAGGGGGGAGTGAATCAGAGACAGAGAAAGAGAGAGAGAGGAGTGAATCAGACAGAGAGAAAGAGAGAGAGAGGGGAGTGAATCATAGACAGAGAAAGAAAGAGAGAGAGGAGAGTCAATCGGAGAGAGAGAAAGAGAGAGAGGAGTGATTCAGGGAGAGAGAAAGAGAGAGAGAGAGAGGGCAGTGAATCAGAGAGAGAGAAAGAGAGATTGAGAGGAGTGAAAGAGAGAGATAGAAAGAAAGAGAGAGATAGGGCAGTGATTCAGGGAGAGAGAAAGAGAGTGAGAGGGGAGTGAATCAGATAGAGAGAAAGAGAGAGAGAGAGAGTGCACTGAATCAGAGAGAGAGAAAGAGAGAGTGTGGGCAGTGAATCAGAGAGAGAAAGAGAGAGAGAGGGGAGTGAATCAGCGAGAGAGAAAGAGAGAGTGAGGAATGAATCAGAGAGAGAGAAAGAGAGAGAGAGGGGAGTGAATCAGAGAGAGTGAAAGAGAGAGAGGTGAGTGAATCATAGACAGTGAAAGAAAGAGAGAGAGGGGTGTGAATCATAGAGAGAGAAAGAGAGAGAGGAGTGATTCAGAGAGAGAGAAAGAGAGAGAGAGAGAGGGCAGTGAATCAGAGACAGAGAAAGAGAGAGAGAGGGCAGTGAATCAGAGAGATAGAAAGAGAAAGAGAGGGCAGTGAATCAGAGAGTGAGAAATAGAGAGATGGGGGAGTGAATCAGAGACAGAGAAAGGGAGAGAGAGGAGTGAATCAGAGAGAGAGAAAGAGAGAGAGAGGCATTGAATCAGAGAGAGAGAAAGAGAGAGAGAGGGCAGTGAATCAGAGAGAGAGAAAGAGAGAGAGAGAGAGGGCTGTGAATCAGAGAGATAGAACGAGAGAGAGAAAGGGAAGTGAATCACAGGTAGAGAAAGAGAGACAGAGGGCTGTGACTAAGAGAGAGAGAAAGAGAGAGAGAGGGGAGTGAAACAGAGAGAGAGAAAGGGAGAGAGAGTGCAGTGAATCAGAGAGAGAGAAAGAGGGAAATAGGGCAGTGAATCAGAGAGATAGAAAGAGAGAGAGGGGGGCGTGATTCAGAGATGGAGAAAGAGAGAGAGGGGGCAGTGAAACGGAGAGAGAGAAAGAGGGAGAGAGAGGGCAATGAAACAGAGAGATAGAAAGAGAAAGAGAGGGCAGTGAATCAGAGAGTGAGAAATAGAGAGAGGGGGGAGGTGAATCAGAGACAGAGAAAGAGAGAGAGAGGAGTGAATCAGACAGAGAGAAAGAGAGAGAGAGGGGAGTGAATCATAGACAGAGAAAGAAAGAGAGAGAGGAGAGTCAATCGGAGAGAGAGAAAGAGAGAGAGGAGTGATTCAGGGAGAGAGAAAGAGAGAGAGAGAGAGGGCAGTGAATCAGAGATAGAGAAAGAGAGATTGAGAGGAGTGAAAGAGAGAGATGGAAAGAAAGAGAGAGATAGGGCAGTGATTCAGGGAGAGAGAAAGAGAGTGAGAGGGGAGTGAATCAGATAGAGAGAAAGAGAGAGAGAGAGAGTGCACTGAATCAGAGAGAGAGAAAGAGAGAGTGTGGGCAGTGAATCAGAGAGAGAAAGAGAGAGAGAGGGGAGTGAATCAGCGAGAGAGAAAGAGAGAGTGAGGAATGAATCAGAGAGAGAGAAAGAGAGAGAGAGGGGAGTGAATCAGAGAGAGTGAAAGAGAGAGAGAGAGGTGAGTGAATCATAGACAGTGAAAGAAAGAGAGAGAGGGGTGTGAATCAGAGACAGAGAAAGAGAGAGAGGAGTGATTCAGAGAGAGAGAAAGAGAGAGAGAGAGGGCAGTGAATCAGAGACAGAGAAAGAGAGAGAGAGGGCAGTGAATAAGAGATGACAAAGAGAGAGAGAGGGCAGTGAATCAGAGAGATAGAAAGAGAAAGAGAGGGCAGTGAATCAGAGAGTGAGAAATAGAGAGATGGGGGAGTGAATCAGAGACAGAGAAAGGGAGAGAGAGGAGTGAATCAGAGAGAGAGAAAGAGAGAGAGGCATTGAATCAGAGAGAGAGAAAGAGAGAGAGAGGGCAGTGAATCAGAGAGAGAGAAAGAGAGAGAGAGGGCTGTGAATCAGAGAGATAGAACGAGAGAGAGAAAGGGAGGTGAATCACAGGTAGAGAAAGAGAGACAGAGGGCTGTGACTAAGAGAGAGAGAAAGAGAGAGAGAGGGGAGTGAAACAGAGAGAGAGAAAGGGAGAGAGAGTGCAGTGAATCAGAGAGAGAGAAAGAGAAAGAGAGAGGGGAGTGAATCAGAGAGTGAGAGATAGAGAGAGGGGGGAGTGAATCAGAGACAGAGAAAGAGAGAGAGAGGGCATTGAATCAGAGAGTGAGAAAGAGAGAGAGGGGGGCGTGTTTCAGAGATGGAGAAAGAGAGAGAGGGGGCAGTGAATCGGTGAGAGAGAAAGAGGGAGAGAGAGGGCAGTGAATCAGAGAGATAGAAAGAGAAAGAGAGGGCAGTGAATCAGAGAGAGAGATATAGAGAGAGGGGGGAGTGAATCAGAGACAGAGAAAGAGAGAGAGAGGAGTGAATCAGAGGGAGAGAAAGTGAGAGAGAGGGCATTGAATCAGAGAGAGAGAAAGAGAGAGTGAGGGGAGTGAATCAGAGAGAGAGAACGAGAGAGAGAGAGGGCAGTGAATCAGAGGGAGAGAAACAGAGAGAGGAGTGATTCAGAGAGAGAGAAAGAGAGAGAGAGAGAGGGCAGTGAATCAGAGAGAGAGAAAGAGAGAGAGAGGGCAGTGAATCAGAGAGAGAGAACGAGAGAGAGAGAGGGCAGTGAATCAGAGGGAGAGAAAGAGAGAGAGAGGAGTGAATCAGAGAGAGAGAATCG
Source organism: Cetorhinus maximus (assembly GCF_964194155.1). Lineage (NCBI taxonomy): Eukaryota > Metazoa > Chordata > Chondrichthyes > Lamniformes > Cetorhinidae > Cetorhinus > Cetorhinus maximus. Next base: position 5,503 of record NW_027597985.1, read on the forward strand.
GAGAGAGAGGGGCGTGAATCAGAGAGATTGAAAGAGAGAGAGAGAGGGGAGTGAATCAGAGAGAGAGAAAGAGAGAGAGAGGGCAGTGAATGAGAGGGAGAGAAATAGAGAGAGGGGGGAGTGAATCAGAGACAGAGAAAGAGAGAGAGAGGAGTGAATCAGACAGAGAGAAAGAGAGAGAGAGGGGAGTGAATCATAGACAGAGAAAGAAAGAGAGAGAGGAGAGTCAATCGGAGAGAGAGAAAGAGAGAGAGGAGTGATTCAGGGAGAGAGAAAGAGAGAGAGAGAGAGGGCAGTGAATCAGAGAGAGAGAAAGAGAGATTGAGAGGAGTGAAAGAGAGAGATGGGAAGAAAGAGAGAGATAGGGCAGTGATTCAGGGAGAGAGAAAGAGAGTGAGAGGGGAGTGAATCAGATAGAGAGAAAGAGAGAGAGAGAGAGTGCACTGAATCAGAGAGAGAGAAAGAGAGAGTGTGGGCAGTGAATCAGAGAGAGAAAGAGAGAGAGAGGGGAGTGAATCAGAGAGAGTGAAAGAGAGAGAGAGAGGTGAGTGAATCATAGACAGTGAAAGAAAGAGAGAGAGGGGTGTGAATCAGAGAGACAGAAAGAGAGAGAGGAGTGATTCAGAGAGAGAGAAAGAGAGAGAGAGGGCAGTGAATCAGAGACAGAGAAAGAGAGAGAGAGGGCAGTGAATCAGAGAGATAGAAAGAGAAAGAGAGGGCAGTGAATCAGAGAGTGAGAAATAGAGAGATGGGGGAGTGAATCAGAGACAGAGAAAGGGAGAGAGAGGAGTGAATCAGAGAGAGAGAAAGAGAGAGAGAGGCATTGAATCAGAGAGAGAGAAAGAGAGAGAGAGGGCAGTGAATCAGAGAGAGAGAAAGAGAGAGAGATAGGGCTGTGAATCAGAGAGATAGAACGAGAGAGAGAAAGGGAAGTGTATCACAGGTAGAGAAAGAGAGACAGAGGGCTGTGACTAAGAGAGAGAGAAAGAGAGAGAGAGGGGAGTGAAACAGAGAGAGAGAAAGGGAGAGAGAGTGCAGTGAATCAGAGAGAGAGAAAGAGAGAAATAGGGCAGTGAATCAGAGAGATAGAAAGAGAGAGAGGGGGGCGTGATTCAGAGATGGAGAAAGAGAGAGAGGGGGCAGTGAATCGGAGAGAGAGAAAGAGGGAGAGAGAGAGGGCAATGAAACAGAGAGATAGAAAGAGAAAGAGAGGGCAGTGAATCAGAGAGTGAGAAATAGAGAGAGGGGGGAGTGAATCAGAGACAGAGAAAGAGAGAGAGAGGAGTGAATCAGACAGAGAGAAAGAGAGAGAGAGGGGAGTGAATCATAGACAGAGAAAGAAAGAGAGAGAGGAGAGTCAATCGGAGAGAGAGAAAGAGAGAGAGGAGTGATTCAGGGAGAGAGAAAGAGAGAGAGAGAGAGGGCAGTGAATCAGAGAGAGAGAAAGAGAGATTGAGAGGAGTGAAAGAGAGAGATGGAAAGAAAGAGAGAGATAGGGCAGTGATTCAGGGAGAGAGAAAGAGAGAGAGAGAGAGGGCAGTGAATCAGAGAGAGAGAAAGAGAGATTGAGAGGAGTGAAAGAGAGAGATGGAAAGAAAGAGAGAGATAGGGCAGTGATTCAGGGAGAGAGAAAGAGAGTGAGAGGGGAGTGAATCAGATAGAGAGAAAGAGAGAGAGAGAGAGTGCACTGAATCAGAGAGAGAGAAAGAGAGAGTGTGGGCAGTGAATCAGAGAGAGAAAGAGAGGGAGAGGGGAGTGAATCAGCGAGAGAGAAAGAGAGAGTGAGGAATGAATCAGAGAGAGAGAAAGAGAGAGAGAGGGGAGTGAATCAGAGAGAGTGAAAGAGAGAGAGAGAGGTGAGTGAATCATAGACAGTGAAAGAAAGAGAGAGAGGGGTGTGAATCAGAGACAGAGAAAGAGATAGAGAGGGCAGTGAATAAGAGATGACAAAGGGAGAGAGAGGGCAGTGAATCAGAGACAGAGAAAGAGAGAGAGAGGGCAGTGAATAAGAGATGACAAAGAGAGAGAGAGGGCAGTGAATCAGAGAGATAGAAAGAGAAAGAGAGGGCAGTGAATCAGAGAGTGAGAAATAGAGAGATGGGGGAGTGAATCAGAGACAGAGAAAGGGAGAGAGAGGAGTGAATCAGAGAGAGAGAAAGAGAGAGAGAGGCATTGAATCAGAGAGAGAGAAAGAGAGAGAGAGGGCAGTGAATCAGAGAGAGAGAAAGAGAGAGAGAGGGCTGTGAATCAGAGAGATAGAACGAGAGAGAGAAAGGGAGGTGAATCACAGGTAGAGAAAGAGAGACAGAGGGCTGTGACTAAGAGAGAGAGAAAGAGAGAGAGAGGGGAGTGAAACAGAGAGAGAGAAAGGGAGAGAGAGTGCAGTGAATCAGAGAGAGAGAAAGAGAAAGAGAGAGGGGAGTGAATCAGAGAGTGAGAGATAGAGAGAGGGGGGAGTGAATCAGAGACAGAGAAAGAGAGAGAGAGGGCATTGAATCAGAGAGTGAGAAAGAGAGAGAGGGGGGCGTGTTTCAGAGATGGAGAAAGAGAGAGAGGGGGCAGTGAATCGGTGAGAGAGAAAGAGGGAGAGAGAGGGCAGTGAATCAGAGAGATAGAAAGAGAAAGAGAGGGCAGTGAATCAGAGAGAGAGAAATAGAGAGAGGGGGGAGTGAATCAGAGGAAGAGAAAGTGAGAGAGAGGGCATTGAATCAGAGAGAGAGAAAGAGAGAGAGAGGGCAGTGAATCAGAGAGAGAGAAAGAGAGAGAGAGGGCAGTGAATCAGAGAGAGAGAACGAGAGAGAGAGAGGGCAGTGAATCAGAGGGAGAGAAAGAGAGAGAGAGGAGTGAATCAGAGAGAGAGAATCGGAGAGAGACGGGCGTGAATCAGATAGGTTGAAAGAGAGAGAGAGAGGGGAGTGAATCATAGAGAGTGAGAGAGAGATAGAGGGGAGTGAATCATAGACAGAGAAAGAAAGAGAGAGAGGAGAGTGAATCAGAGAGTGAGAAAGAGAGAGAGGAGTGAATCAGAAACAGAGAAAGAGAGAGAGTGGGGTGTGAATCAGAGAGAGAGAGAAAGAGAGAGAGAGGGCAGTGAATCTGAGAGAGAGAAAGAGAGAGAGAGAGGGCAGTGAATCAGGGAGAGAGAAAGAGAGAGCGAGAGTGGGCAGTGACTCAGAGAGAGATAAAGAGAGATAGAGGGGAGTGAATCAGAGAGATAGAAAGAGAGAGAAGGGAGTGAATCAGAGAGAGAGAGAGAGGGGAGTGAATCAGAGAGTGAGAAAGAGAAAGAGAGAGGGCAGGGATTCAGGGAAAGAGAAAGAGATAGAGAGGGGAGTCAATCAGAGAGAGATTAAGAGAGAGAGAGAGAGAGAGGGCAGTGAATCGGAAAGAGAGAAAGAGAGAGAGAGGGGAGTGAATCAGAGAGTGAGATAGAGAGAGAGAGAGGGGAGTGAATCATAGAGAGTTAAAGAGTGAGAGAGGGGAGTGAAGCAGAGAGAGAGAAAGAGAGAGAGAGAGGATTGAATCAGAGAGAGAGAAAGAGAGAGAGAGAGACGGCAGTGAATCAGAGAAGAGAAAGAGAGAGAGAAGGCAGTGAATCAGAGAGAGAGAGAACGAGAGAGATAGGGCAGTGAATCAGAGAGAGAGAAAGAGAGAGAGAGAGGGCTGTGAATCAGAGAGAGAAAGAGAGAGAGAGGGCAGTGAATCGGAGAGAGAGTGAGAGGGCAGTGAATCAGAGAGAGAGAAAGATAGAGAGTGGGCAGAGACTCAGAGAGAGATAAAGAGAGATAGAGGGGAGTGAATCAGAGAGAGTGAAAGAAAGAGAGCGGGGAGTGAATCAGAGAGAGAGAAAGAGAGAAAGATGGCAGTGATTCAGGGAGAGAGAAAGAGAGAGAGAGGAGTGAACCAGAGAGAGAATGAGAGAGAGTGGGGAGTGAATCAGAGAAAGAGAAACAGAGAAAGGAATGAATTAGAACCATAGAGACAGTGAAACAGAAGGAGAGAAAGAGAAGAAACTGAATATCAGAGCGAGACACAGGGAGAATGAAGGGATGAATCAGAGAGCAAAAGAGAGAGAGAGGACAGTCAATCAGAGAGAGAGAAAGAAAGAGAGAGGGCAGTGAATCAGAGAGAGAGAAAGAGAGAGAGACAGAGGAGTGTTCAGAGAGAGAGAAAGAGAGAGAGAGAGGGTAGTGAATCAGAGAGAGAGAAAGAAAGAGAGAGGGTAGTGAATCAGAGAGAGAGAAAGAGAGAGAGAAAGGGGAGTGAATCAGAGAGAGAGAAAGGGAGATAGAAGGCAGTGAATCAGAGAGAGAGGAAGAGAGACAGAGGAGTGAATCAGAGAGAGACAAAGAGAAAGAGAGGGCAGTGAATCAGAGAGAGAGAAAGAGAGAGAGAGGGGTGTGAATCACAGAGAGAGAAACAGAGAGACATGGCAGTGAATCGGAGAGACAGAAAGAGAGAGAATGGGCAGTGAATCAGAGAGAGAAAGAGAGAGTGAGGGCAGTGAATTAGAGAGAGAGAAAGAGAGAGAGAGTGGGGTCAATCAGAGAGAGAGAAAGAGAGAGAGAGGGCAGTGAATTGGAGAGAGAGAAAGAGAGAGAGAGAGAGGGCAGTGAATTACAGAGTGAGAAAGAGAGAGAGTGTGCAGTGACACAGAGAGAGATAAAGAGAGAAAGAGGGGAGTGAATCAGAGAGATAGAAAGAGAGAGAGAATGGAATGAATCAGAGAGAGAGAGAGAGGGGAGTGAATCATAGAGAGTTAAAGAGTGAGAGAGGGCAGTGATTCAGGGAGAGAGAAAGAGAGAGAGAGAGAGGATTGAATCAGAGAGAGAGAAAGAGAGAGAGAGGGGAGTGAATCATAGAGAGTGAAAGAGAGAGAGAGGGGAATGAATCATAGACAGAGAAAGAAAGAGAGAAGGGGGAGTGAATCAGAGAGAGAGAAAGAGAGAGAGGAGTGAATCAGAGAGAGAGAAAGAGAGAGGGGAGTGAATCAGAGAGAGAGAAAGAGAGAGAGGAGTGAATCAGAGAGAGAGAAAAGAGTGAGAGGGCAGTGAATCAGAAACAGAGAAAGAGAGAGAGAGGGGTGTGAATCAGAGAGAGAGAGAGAAAGGGAGAGAGAGGGCAGTGAATAACAGAGAGATAAAGAGAGCGAGAGCGGATTGTATCAGAGAGAGAGAAAGATGGAGAGAGGAGGGAATCAGAGAGAGAGAAAGAGAGAGAGTGGGCATTGATTCATTGAGAGAGAAAGAGAGAGAGAGGGCAGTGAATCAGAGAGAGGGTAAGAGAGAGAGAGGGCAGTGATTAAGAGAGAGATAAAGGGAGAGAGAGGAGTGAATCAGAGAGAGAGAAAGAGAGAGAGAGGGGAGTGAATCAGAGAGAGAGAAAGAGAGAGAGCGGGCAGTGAATCAGAGAGAGAGAAAGAGAGAGAGGGGGGAGTGAATCAGAGAGAGAGAAAGAGGGAGAGAGGGGAGTGAACCAGAGGGAGAGGGGAATGAACCAGAGAGAGAAAGTGAGGGAGAGGGTAGTCAATCAGAGAGAGAGAGAAAGAGATAGAATGGGTAGTGAACCAGAGAGAGAAAGAGAGAGAGAGAGGAGTGAATCAGAGAGATAAAAAGAGAGAGAGTGGAGTGAATCAGATTGAGAGAAAGAGAGAGAGAGGGGATTGAATCAGAGAGAGAATGTGAGCGAGAGGGGAGTGAATCAGAGAGAGAAACTGAAGAAGAGGGGAATGAATCAGAGAGAGAAAGTGAGGGAGTGAGGAGTGAATCAGAGAGAGAATGAGAGTGAGTGGGGAGTGAAACAGAGAGAGAGAAAGTGAGGGAGAGAGGGGAGTGAATCATAGAGAGAATGTAAGGGAGTGGGGAGTGAGACAGAGAGAGAGAAAGTGAGGGAGTGTGCAGTGAATCATAGAGAGAAAGTGAGGAAGAGGGGAGTGAATCATAGAGAGTATGTAAGGGAGTGGGGAGTGAAAGAAAGAGAGAGAAAGTGAGGGAGTGTGCAGTGAATCAGAGAGAGAAAGTGAGGGAGTGGGGAATGAATCAGAGAGCGAGAAAGAGAGGGAGTGGGGATTGAATCAGAGAGAGAAAGTGAGGGAGTGCGGAGTCAATCAGAGAGAGAGCAAGAGATAGAATGGGTAGTGAATCAGAAAGAGAGAAGGAGAGAGAGAGGGCAGTGAAACCGAGAGAGAGAAAGAGAGAGAGAGAGGGCAATGAATCAGCGAGAGAGAAAGAGAGAGAGGGGGCAGTGAATCAGAGAGAGTGAAAGAGAGAGAGTGGGGAGTGAATCATAGAGAGAAAGAGATAGAGAGGGGAGTGTATCAGAGAGAGAGAAAGAGAGAGAGAAGGCAGTGAATCAGAGAGAGAGAAAGAGAGAGAGAAGGCAGTGAATCAGAGAGAGAGAAAGAGAGAGAGAGGGTAGTGAATCAGAGAGAGAGAAAGAGAGAGAGAGGGCAGTGAATCAGACAGAGAGAAAGAGAGAGAGAGAGTGCAGTGAATCAGACAGAGAGAAATAGAGAGAGATGGCAGTGAATTAGAGATAGAGAAAGAGAGAGAGAGAGGAGAGTAAATCAGAGAGAGAGAAAGAGAGAGAGAGGGGAGTGAATCATAGAGAGAGAAGGAGAGAGAGAAGGCAGTGAATCAGAGAGAGAGAAATATAGGGAGAGGCGTGTGAATCAGAGACAGGGAAAGAGAGAGAGAGGGGAGTGAACCAGAGGGAGAGGGGAGTGAAACAGAGAGAGAAAGTGAGCGAGAGGGCAGTGAATTAGAGACAGAAAGTGAGGGAGAGAGTAGTCAATCAGAGAGAGAAAGTGAGGGAGTGGGGAGTTAATCAGAGAGAGAAAGTGAGGGAGTGGGGAGTGAATCAGAGAGAGAAAGTGAGCGAGAGGGGAGTGAATCAGAGAGAGAAAGTGAGGGAGTGGGGAGTGAATCAGCGAGAGAAAGTGAGCGAGTGGGGAGTGAATCAGAGAGAGAAAGTGAGGGAGTGGGGAGTGAATCAGTGAGAGGAAGTGAGCGAGTGGGGAGTGAATCAGAGAGAGAAAGAGAGAGAGAGGGCAGTGAATCGGAGAGAGAGTGAGAGGGCAGTGAATCAGAGAGAGAGAAAGATAGAGAGTGGGCAGAGACTCAGAGAGAGATAAAGAGAGATAGAGGGGAGTGAATCAGAGAGAGTGAAAGAGAGAGAGCGGGGAGTGAATCAGAGAGAGAGAAAGAGAGAAAGATGGCAGTGATTCAGGGAGAGAGAAAGAGAGAGAGAGGAGTGAACCAGAGAGAGAATGAGAGAGAGTGGGGAGTGAATCAGAGAAAGAGAAACAGAGAAAGGAATGAATTAGAACCATAGAGACAGTGAAACAGAAGGAGAGAAAGAGAAGAAACTGAATATCAGAGCGAGACACAGGGAGAATGAAGGGATGAATCAGAGAGCAAAAGAGAGAGAGAGGACAGTCAATCAGAGAGAGAGAAAGAAAGAGAGAGGGCAGTGAATCAGAGAGAGAGAAAGAGAGAGAGACAGAGGAGTGTTCAGAGAGAGAGAAAGAGAGAGAGAGAGGGTAGTGAATCAGAGAGAGAGAAAGAAAGAGAGAGGGTAGTGAACCAGAGAGAGAGAAAGAGAGAGAGAAAGGGGAGTGAATCAGAGAGAGAGAAAGGGAGATAGAAGGCAGTGAATCAGAGAGAGAGGAAGAGAGACAGAGGAGTGAATCAGAGAGAGACAAAGAGAAAGAGAGGGCATTGAATCAGAGAGAGAGAAAGAGAGAGAGAGGGGTGTGAATCACAGAGAGAGAAACAGAGAGACATGGCAGTGAATCGGAGAGACAGAAAGAGAGAGAATGGGCAGTGAATCAGAGAGAGAAAGAGAGAGTGAGGGCAGTGAATTGGAGAGAGAGAAAGAGAGAGAGAGTGGGGTCAATCAGAGAGAGAGAAAGAGAGAGAGAGGGCAGTGAATTGGAGAGAGAGAAAGAGAGAGAGAGAGAGGGCAGTGAATTACAGAGTGAGAAAGAGAGAGAGTGTGCAGTGACACAGAGAGAGATAAAGAGAGAAAGAGGGGAGTGAATCAGAGAGATAGAAAGAGAGAGAGAATGGAATGAATCAGAGAGAGAGAGAGAGGGGAGTGAATCAGAGAGAGAGAAAGAGAAAGAGAGAGGGCAGTGATTCAGGGAGAGAGAAAGAGAGAGAGAGGGGTGTGAATCGGAGAGAGAGAAAGAGAGAGAGAGGGGAGTGAATCAGAGAGTGAGATAGAGAGAGAGAGAGAGGGGAGTGAATCATAGAGAGTTAAAGAGTGAGAGAGGGGAGTGAATCAGAGAGAGAGAAAGAGAAAGAGAGAGGGTAGGGATTCAGGGAGAGAGAAAGAGAGAGAGAGGAGTGTATCAGAGAGTGAGATAGAGAGAGAATGAGGTGGGTGAATCATAGAGAGTTAAAGAGTGAGAGAGGGGAGTGAAGCAGAGAAAGAGAAAGAGAGAGAGAGAGGATTGAATCAGAGAGAGAGAAAGAGAGAGAGAGAGAGGGCAGTGAATCAGAGAAGAGAAAGAGAGAGAGAGGGCAGTGAATCAGAGAAGAGAAAGAGAGAGAGAGGGCAGTCAATCAGAGAGAGAGAAAGAGAGAGAGAGAGGATTGAATCAGAGAGAGAGAAAGAGAGAGAGAGAGAGGGCAGTGAATCGGAGAGAGAGAAAGAGAGTGAGAGAGGGCAGTGAATCAGAGAGAGAAAAGGAGAGAGAGGGCAGTGAATCGGAGAGAGAGAAAGAGAGAGAGAGAGGGGAGTGAATCAGAGAGAGAGAAAGAGAGAGAGGGCAGTGAATAGGAGAGAGAGAGAAAGAGAGAGAGATAGAGGAGTGAATCAGAGAGAGAGAAAGAGAGAGAGAAATGTGAGTGAATAAGAGAGAGGGTAAGGGAGAGAGAAGGCAGTGAATCAGAGAGAGTGGAAGAGAGACAGAGGAGTGAATCAGAGAGAGACAAAGAGAAAGAGAGGGCAGTGAATCAGAGAGAGAGAAAGAGAGAGAGAGGGGGGTGAATCACAGAGAGAGAAAGAGAGAGATAGGGCATTGAATCGGAGAGACAGAAAGAGAGTGAATGGGCAGTGAATCAGAGAGAGAAAGAGAGAGAGAGGAGTGTCAATCAGAGAGAGAGAAAGAGAGAGAGAGGGCAGTGAATTACAGAGTGAGAAAGAGATAGAGTGGGCAGTGACACAGAGAGAGATAAAGAGAGAAAGAGGGGAGTGAATCAGAGAGATAGAAAGAGAAAGAGAGAGGGCAGTGATTCAGGGAGAGAGAAAGAGAGAGAGAGGGGAGTGAATCAGAGAGAGAGAAAGAGAGAGAGAGAGAGAGAGGGCAGTGAATCGTAGAGAGAGAAAGAGAGAGAGGGGAGTGAATCAGAGATTGAGATAGAGAGAGAGAGAGGGGAGTGAATCATAGAGAGTTAAAGAGTGAGAGAGGGGAGTGAAGCAGAGAGAGAGAAAGAGAGAGAGAGAGAGGATTGAATCAGAGAGAGAGAAAGAGGGCAGTGAATCAGAGAAGAGAAAGAGAGAGAGAAAGAGAGAGAGAGGGGAGTGAATCAGGGAGAGAGAAAGGGAGAGAGATAGCAGTGAATCAGAAAGAGAGAAAGAGAGAGAGAGAGGGCAGTGAATCAGAGAGAGAGAAAGAGAGAGAGAGGAGTGCACCAAAGAGAGAAAGTGAGGGAGTGGGGAGTGAATCAGGGAGAAAGAAAGAAGAAAGGAATGAATCAGAACCAGAGAGAGAATGAAACAGAGGCAGAGAAAGAGAAGGAAATGAATCGCAGATGGAGAAACAGGGAGAACAAAGGGATGAATCTGAGAGAGAAAGAGAGCGAGAGAGGGCAGTGAATCAGAGAGAGAGAAAGAGAGAGAGATAGAGGAATGAATCAGAGAGAGAGAAAGAGAGAAAAAGGGGAGTGAATCAGAGAGAGAGAAAGAGAGGGCAGTGAATCAGAGAGAGAGAGAAAGGGAGAGAGAAAGCAGTGAATCAGAGAGAGTGAAAGAGAGAGAGAAAGAGTGAGAGAGGGGATTGAATCAGAGAGAGAGAGAAAGAGAGAGAGAGGGCAGTGAATCAGAGAGAGAAAGAGAGAGAGAGGGCAGTGAATCGGAGAGAGCGAGAGAGAGAGGGCAGTGAATCAGAGAGAGAGAAAGAGAGAGAGTAGGCAGTGACTCAGAGTGAGATAAAGAGAGAGAGAGAGGAGTGAACCAGAGAGAGAATGAGAGGGAGTGGGGAATGAATCAGAGAGAAATAGAGGGAAAGGAATGAATCAGAACCAGAGAGAGAGTGAAACAGAGGCAGAGAAAGAGAAGGAACTGAATATCAGAGCGAGAAACAGGGAGAACGAAGGGATGAATCAGAGAGATTAAGAGAGCAAGAGAGGGCAGTGAATCAGAGAGAGAGAAAGAGAGAGAGAGTGCAGTGAATCAGAGAGAGAGAGATAGAGTGAAACAGAGAGAGAGAAAGAGAGAGAGAGGAGTGAATCTGAGAGAGAGAAAGAGAGAGAGTTGGCAGTGAATCAGAGAGAGAGAGAGAGGACAGTGAATCAGAGAGAGAGAAAGGGAGAGTGGGGTGAACTAGAGAGAGAAAGTGAGGAGTATGGAGTGAAACAGAGAGTGAGAAAGAGAGAAAGGAATGAATCAGAAGCAGAGAGAGAGTGAAACAGAGGCAGAGAAAGAGAAGGAACTGAATCGCAGAGCGAGAAAAAGGGAGAATGAAGGGATGAAGCAGAGAGAGAGAAACAGAGAGTGAGAGGGCAGTGAATCAGAGAGAGAGAAAGAGAGAGAGAGGGCAGTGAATCAGAGAGAGACAAAAAGAGAGAGATAGAGGAGTGAATCAGAGAGAGAGAAAGAGAGAGAGAGAGGGCAGTGAATCAGAGAGAGAGAAAGGGAGAGAGAGGGCAGTGAATCAGAGAGAGAGAAAGAGAGAGAGAGAGGGCAGTGAATCAGAGAGAGAGAAAGAGAAAGAGAGGGCAGTGAATCTGAGAGAGAGAACGAGAGAGAGAGAGGGAAGTGAATCAGAGGGAGAGAAAGAGAGACAGAGGGCTGTGACTAAGAGAGAAAGAAAGAGAGAGAGAGGGGAGTGAAACAGAGAGAGAGAAAGAGAGAGAGATGGAAGTGAATCAGAGAGAGAGAAAGAGAGAGAGGAGTGAAAGAGAGAGATAGAAAGAGAGAGAGAGATAGGGCAGTGATTCAGGAAGAGAGAGAGTGAGAGGGGAGTGAATCAGAGAGAGAGAAAGAAAGAGAGAGAGAGGGAACTGAATCAGAGAGAGAGAAAGAAAGAATGAGGGAAGTGAATCCGAGAGAGAGAAAGAGAGAGAGAGGGCAGTGAATCAGAGAGAGAGAAAGAGAGAGAGAGGGCAGTGAATCAGCGAGAGAGAATGAGAGAGAGAGGAGTGAATCAGAGAGAATGAAAGAGAGAGAGAGGGGAGTGAATCAGAGAGAGTGAAAGAGAGAAAGAGAGGCGGGTGAATCATAGAGAGTGAAAGAGAGAGAGAGGGGAGTGAATCATAGACAGAAAAAGAAAGAGAGAGAGGGGAGTGAATCAGAGAGAGAGAAAGAGAGAGAGGAGTGATTCAGAGAGAGAGAAAGAGAGAGAGAGAAGGGCCAGTGAATCAGAGTGAGCGAAAGAGAGAGAAAGGGCAGTGATTAAGAGAGAGAGAAAGAGAGAGAGAGGGGACTGAATCCGAGAGTGAGAGAGAGAGGGCAGTGAATCAGAGAGAGAGAAAGAGAGAGAGAGGACAGTGAATCAGAGAGAGAGAAAGAGAGAGAGAGGTCAGTGAGTCAGACAGAGAGATAGAGAGAGAGGGGGGTGTGATTCAGAGATGGAAAAAGAGAGAGAGGAAACAATGAATCTGAGAGAGAGAAAGAGGGAGAGAGAGGGCAGTGAATCAGAGAGATAGAAAGAGAAAGAGATGGCAGTGAATCAGAGGGTGAGAAATAGAGAGAGGGGGGAGTGAATCAGAGACAGAGAAAGAGAGAGAGAGGAGAGAATCAGAGAGAGAGAAATAGAGAGAGAGGGCATTGAATCAGAGAGAGAGAAAGAGAGAGAGAGGGCAGTGATTCAGAGGGAGAGAAAGAGAGACAGAGGGCTGTGACTAAGAGAGAGAGAAAGAGAGAGAGAGGGGTGTGAATCAGAGAGAGAGAAAGAGAGAGTAAGGGCAGTGAATCAGAGAGAGAGAGAGAGAGAGAGAGGGGGGAGTGAATCAGCGAGAGAGAAAGAGAGAGAGAGGAGTGATTAAGAGAGAGAGAATGAGAGAGAGAGGGGTTTGAATCAGAGAGAGTTAAAGAGAGAGAGAGAGGGGAGTGAATCATAGAGAGTGAAAGAAAGAGAGAGGGGAGAGAATCATAGACAGAGAAAGAAAGAGAGAGAGGGGAGTGAATCAGCGAGAGAGAACGAGAGAGAGGAGTGAATCAGAGAGAGAGAAAGAGAGAGAGAGAGGGCAGTGAATCGGAAACAGAGAAAGAGAAGAGAGGGGTGTGAATCAGAGAGAGAGAGAAAGGGAGAGACACGGCAGTGAATAAGAGAGAGATAAAGAGAGAGAGAGGGGATTGTATCAGAGAGAGAGAATGAGAGAGAGAGGGGAGTGAATCATAGAGAGTGAAAGAGAGAGAGAGGGGAATGAATCATAGACAGAGAAAGAAAGAGAGAAGGGGGAGTGATTCAGAGAGAGAGAAAGAGAGAGAGGAGTGAATCAGAGAGAGAGAAAGAGAGAGGGGAGTGAATCAGAGAGAGAGAAAGAGAGAGAGGAGTGAATCAGAGAGAGAGAAAAGAGTGAGAGGGCAGTGAATCAGAAACAGAGAAAGAGAGAGAGAGGGGTGTGAATCAGAGAGAGAGAGAGAAAGGGAGAGAGAGGGCAGTGAATAACAGAGAGATAAAGAGAGCGAGAGCGGATTGTATCAGAGAGAGAGAAAGATGGAGAGAGGAGGGAATCAGAGAGAGAGAAAGAGAGAGAGTGGGCATTGATTCATTGAGAGAGAAAGAGAGAGAGAGGGCAGTGAATCAGAGAGAGAGAAAGAGAGAGAGAGGGCAGTGATTCAGAGAGAGGGTAAGAGAGAGAGAGGGCAGTGATTAAGAGAGAGATAAAGGGAGAGAGAGGAGTGAATCAGAGAGAGAGAAAGAGAGAGAGAGGGGAGTGAATCAGAGAGAGAGAAAGAGAGAGAGCGGGCAGTGAATCAGAGAGAGAGAAAGAGAGAGAGGGGGGAGTGAATCAGAGAGAGAGAAAGAGGGAGAGAGGGGAGTGAACCAGAGGGAGAGGGGAATGAACCAGAGAGAGAAAGTGAGGGAGAGGGTAGTCAATCAGAGAGAGAGAGAAAGAGATAGAATGGGTAGTGAACCAGAGAGAGAAAGAGAGAGAGAGAGGAGCGAATCAGAGAGATAAAAAGAGAGAGAGTGGAGTGAATCAGATTGAGAGAAAGAGAGAGAGAGGGGATTGAATCAGAGAGAGAATGTGAGCGAGAGGGGAGTGAATCAGAGAGAGAAACTGAAGAAGAGGGGAATGAATCAGAGAGAGAAAGTGAGGGAGTGAGGAGTGAATCAGAGAGAGAATGAGAGTGAGTGGGGAGTGAAACAGAGAGAGAGAAAGTGAGGGAGAGAGGGGAGTGAATCATAGAGAGAATGTAAGGGAGTGGGGAGTGAGACAGAGAGAGAGAAAGTGAGGGAGTGTGCAGTGAATCATAGAGAGAAAGTGAGGAAGAGGGGAGTGAATCATAGAGAGTATGTAAGGGAGTGGGGAGTGAAAGAAAGAGAGAGAAAGTGAGGGAGTGTGCAGTGAATCAGAGAGAGAAAGTGAGGGAGTGGGGAATGAATCAGAGAGCGAGAAAGAGAGGGAGTGGGGATTGAATCAGAGAGAGAAAGTGAGGGAGTGCGGAGTCAATCAGAGAGAGAGCAAGAGATAGAATGGGTAGTGAATCAGAAAGAGAGAAGGAGAGAGAGAGGGCAGTGAAACCGAGAGAGAGAAAGAGAGAGAGAGAGGGCAATGAATCAGCGAGAGAGAAAGAGAGAGAGGGGGCAGTGAATCAGAGAGAGTGAAAGAGAGAGAGTGGGGAGTGAATCATAGAGAGAAAGAGATAGAGAGGGGAGTGTATCAGAGAGAGAGAAAGAGAGAGAGAAGGCAGTGAATCAGAGAGAGAGAAAGAGAGAGAGAAGGCAGTGAATCAGAGAGAGAGAAAGAGAGAGAGAGGGTAGTGAATCAGAGAGAGAGAAAGAGAGAGAGAGGGCAGTGAATCAGACAGAGAGAAAGAGAGAGAGAGAGTGCAGTGAATCAGACAGAGAGAAATAGAGAGAGATGGCAGTGAATTAGAGATAGAGAAAGAGAGAGAGAGAGGAGAGTAAATCAGAGAGAGAGAAAGAGAGAGAGAGGGGAGTGAATCATAGAGAGAGAAGGAGAGAGAGAAGGCAGTGAATCAGAGAGAGAGAAATATAGGGAGAGGCGTGTGAATCAGAGACAGGGAAAGAGAGAGAGAGGGGAGTGAACCAGAGGGAGAGGGGAGTGAAACAGAGAGAGAAAGTGAGCGAGAGGGCAGTGAATTAGAGACAGAAAGTGAGGGAGAGAGTAGTCAATCAGAGAGAGAAAGTGAGGGAGTGGGGAGTTAATCAGAGAGAGAAAGTGAGGGAGTGGGGAGTGAATCAGAGAGAGAAAGTGAGCGAGAGGGGAGTGAATCAGAGAGAGAAAGTGAGCGAGTGGGGAGTGAATCAGAGAGAGAAAGTGAGGGAGTGGGGAGTGAATCAGTGAGAGGAAGTGAGCGAGTGGGGAGTGAATCAGAGAGAGAAAGAGAGAGAGAGGGCAGTGAATCGGAGAGAGAGTGAGAGGGCAGTGAATCAGAGAGAGAGAAAGATAGAGAGTGGGCAGAGACTCAGAGAGAGATAAAGAGAGATAGAGGGGAGTGAATCAGAGAGAGTGAAAGAGAGAGAGCGGGGAGTGAATCAGAGAGAGAGAAAGAGAGAAAGATGGCAGTGATTCAGGGAGAGAGAAAGAGAGAGAGAGGAGTGAACCAGAGAGAGAATGAGAGAGAGTGGGGAGTGAATCAGAGAAAGAGAAACAGAGAAAGGAATGAATTAGAACCATAGAGACAGTGAAACAGAAGAAGAGAAAGAGAAGAAACTGAATATCAGAGCGAGACACAGGGAGAATGAAGGGATGAATCAGAGAGCAAAAGAGAGAGAGAGGACAGTCAATCAGAGAGAGAGAAAGAAAGAGAGAGGGCAGTGAATCAGAGAGAGAGAAAGAGAGAGAGACAGAGGAGTGTTCAGAGAGAGAGAAAGAGAGAGAGAGAGGGTAGTGAATCAGAGAGAGAGAAAGAAAGAGAGAGGGTAGTGAACCAGAGAGAGAGAAAGAGAGAGAGAAAGGGGAGTGAATCAGAGAGAGAGAAAGGGAGATAGAAGGCAGTGAATCAGAGAGAGAGGAAGAGAGACAGAGGAGTGAATCAGAGAGAGACAAAGAGAAAGAGAGGGCAGTGAATCAGAGAGAGAGAAAGAGAGAGAGAGGGGTGTGAATCACAGAGAGAGAAACAGAGAGACATGGCAGTGAATCGGAGAGACAGAAAGAGAGAGAATGGGCAGTGAATCAGAGAGAGAAAGAGAGAGTGAGGGCAGTGAATTGGAGAGAGAGAAAGAGAGAGAGAGTGGGGTCAATCAGAGAGAGAGAAAGAGAGAGAGAGGGCAGTGAATTGGAGAGAGAGAAAGAGAGAGAGAGAGAGGGCAGTGAATTACAGAGTGAGAAAGAGAGAGAGTGTGCAGTGACACAGAGAGAGATAAAGAGAGAAAGAGGGGAGTGAATCAGAGAGATAGAAAGAGAGAGAGAATGGAATGAATCAGAGAGAGAGAGAGAGGGGAGTGAATCAGAGAGAGAGAAAGAGAAAGAGAGAGGGCAGTGATTCAGGGAGAGAGAAAGAGAGAGAGAGGGGTGTGAATCGGAGAGAGAGAAAGAGAGAGAGAGGGGAGTGAATCAGAGAGTGAGATAGAGAGAGAGAGAGAGGGGAGTGAATCATAGAGAGTTAAAGAGTGAGAGAGGGGAGTGAATCAGAGAGAGAGAAAGAGAAAGAGAGAGGGTAGGGATTCAGGGAGAGAGAAAGAGAGAGAGAGGAGTGTATCAGAGAGTGAGATAGAGAGAGAATGAGGTGGGTGAATCATAGAGAGTTAAAGAGTGAGAGAGGGGAGTGAAGCAGAGAAAGAGAAAGAGAGAGAGAGAGGATTGAATCAGAGAGAGAGAAAGAGAGAGAGAGAGAGGGCAGTGAATCAGAGAAGAGAAAGAGAGAGAGAGGGCAGTGAATCAGAGAAGAGAAAGAGAGAGAGAGGGCTGTGAATTAGAGAGAGAGAAAGAGAGAGAGAGAGGAGTTAATCAGAGAGAGAGAAAGAGAGAGAGAGGGCAGTGAATCAGAGAGAGAGAAAGAGAGAGAGAGAGGAGTAAATCAGAGAGAGAAAGAGAGAGAGAGGGCAGAGAATAAGATAGAGAGAAAGAGAGAGAGAGGAGTGAAACAGAGAGAGAGAAAGAGAGAGAGAGGGCAGTGAATCAGAGAGAGAGAAAGAGAGAGAGAGGGCAGTAAATCAGAGAGAGAGAAAGAGAGAGTGAGGCCAGTGAATCAGAGAGAGAGAAAGAGAGAGAGAGAGGAGAGTGAATCAGAGAGAGAAAGAGAGAGAGAGGGGAGTGAATCAGAGAGAGAGAAAGAGAGAGAGAGGGCAGTGAATCAGAGAGAGAGAAAGAGAGAGTGAGGCCAGTGAATCAGAGAGAGAGAAAGAGAGAGAGAGAGGGGAGTGAATCAGAGAGAGAAAGAGAGAGAGAGGGGAGTGATCAGAGGAAGAGAAGGAGAGAGAGAGGGCAGTGAATCGGAGAGAGAGAAGGAGAGAGAGACGGCAGTAAATCAGAGAGAGAGAAAGAGAGTGAGGGTGGAGTGATCAGAGGAAGAGAAGGAGAGAGAGAGGGCAGTGAATCAGAGAGAGAGAAAGAGAGAGAGAAGGCAGTGAATCAGAGAGAGAAAGAGAGTGAGGGTGGAGTGATCAGAGGAAGAGAAGGAGAGAGAGAGGGCAGTGAATCGGAGAGAGAGAAAGAGAGAGAGAGGGCAGTAAATCAGAGAGAGAGAAAGAGAGAGAGAGAGGGGAGTGAAACAGAGAGAGAGAAAGAGGGAGAGAGGGGAGTGAAGCAGAGAGAGAAAGTGAGGGAGTGAGAAATGAATCAGAGAGAGAAAGTGAGGGTGAGGGGAGTGAATCAGAGGGAGAGAAAGGAGAGAGAGGAGTGAATCAGAGAGAGAAACAGAGAAGGAGAGGGCAGTGAATCAGAGAGAGAGAAAGAGAGAGAGGGGGAGTGAATCAAAGAGAGAGATAGAGAGAGACAGAGGAGAGTGAACCAGAGGGAGAGGTGAGTGAATCAGACAGAGAAAGTGAGGCAGTGGGGAGTGAATCAGAGAGAGAATGTGAGGGAGAGGGGAGTGAATCAGAGAGAGAAAGTGAGGGAGTGGGGAGTGAATCAGAGAGAGAAAGTGAGGGAGTGGGGAGTGAATCAGATAGAGAGAAAGTGAGGGAGCGGGAAGTGAATCAGAGAGAGAGAAAGAGAGAGAGAGCAGTGAATCAGAGAGAGAGAAAGAGAGCGAGAGGGGAGTGAATCAGAGAGAGAGAAGGAGAGAGAGAGGGGAGTGAACCAGAGCGTGAGGGGAGTGAATCAGAGAGAGAAAGTGAGGGAGTGGGAAGTGAATCAGAGAGAGAGAAATAGAGAGAGAGGGGAGTGAATCTGAGTGAGAGAAAGAGACAGGGAGGGGAGTGAATCAGAGACAGAGAAATAGAGAGAGAGGGAAGTGAATCAGAGTGAGAGAAAGCGAGCGAGTGGGCAGTGAATGAGAGAGAGAGAAAGAGAGAGAGCGGGGAGTGAATCAGAGAGAGAAAGTGAGATAGAGGGGAGTCAATCAGAGAGAAAGAAAAAGAGAGAGAGGGCACTGAATCAGAAAGAGAGAAAGAGAGAGAGAGAGGAGTTAATCAGAGAGAGAGAAAGAGAGAGAGAGAGGGCAGTGAATCAGAGAGAGAGAAAGAGAGAGAGAGAGGAGTGAATCAGAGAGAGAGAGAGAGATGGCAGGGAATCAGAGAGTGAGAAAGAGAGAGAGGGGAGTGTATCAGAGAGAGAGAAAGAGAGAGAGAGGGGAATGAATCAGAGAGAGAGAAAGAGAGAGAGAGGTGGATGAATCAGAGAGAGAGAAAGAGAGAGAGAGCAGGCAGTGAATCAGAGAGAGAGAAAGAGAGAGAGAGGGGAATGAATCAGAGAGAGAGAACGAGAGAGAGAGAGGTGAGTGAACCAGAGGGTGAGAGGAGTGAATCAGAGAGAGAAAGTGATGGAGTGGGGAGGGAATCAGAGAGAGAGAAATAGAGAGAGAGGGGATTGAATCAGAGTGAGAGAAAGAGAGAGAGAGGGGAGTGAATCAGAGAGAGAAAGTGAGGGAGGGGGTTATGAATCAGAGAGAGAAAGTGAGGGTGAGGGGAGTGAATAAGAGAGAGAAAGTGAGGTAGAGGGGAGTCAATCAGAGAGAGAGAAAGAGAGAGAGAGGGCACTGAATCAGAGAGAGAGAACGAGAGAGAGAGAGGAGTTAATCAGAGAGAGAGAAAGAGAGAGAGAGGGGAGTGAATCAGAGAGAGAAAGTGAGGGAGATAGGCTATGAATCAGAGAGAGAAAGTGAGGGTGAGGGGAGTGAATAAGAGAGATAAAGTGAGGTAGAGGGGAGTCAATCAGAGAGAGAGAAAGAGAGAGAGAGGACAGTGAATCAGAGAGAGAGAAAGAGAGAGAGAGAAATGTATCAGAGAGAGAGAAAGAGAGAGAGAGAGGATTAAATCAGAGAGAGAAAGAGAGAGAGAGGGCAGTGAATCAGAGAGATAGAAAGAGAGAGAGCGGGCAGTGAATCAGAGAGAGAGAAAGAGAGAGAGGGGGCAGTGAATCAGAGAGAGAGAAAGAGAGTGAGGGTGGAGTGATCAGAGGAAGAGAAAGAGAGAGAGGGCAATGAATCGGAGAGACAGAAAGAGAGAGAGAGGGCAGTAAATCAGAAAGAGAGAAAGAGAGAGAGACAGGGGGGTGAATCAGAGAGAGAGAAAGAGGGAGAGAGGGGCGTGAAGCAGAGAGAGAAAGTGAGGGAGTGAGAAATGAATCAGAGAGAGAAAGTGAGGGTGAGGGGAGTGATTCAGAGGGAGAGAAAGGAGAGAGAGGAGTGAATCAGAGAGAGAGAAACAGAGAAGGAGAGGGCAGTGAATCAGAGAGAGAGAAAGAGAGAGTGAGGGCAGTGAATCAGAGAGAGATAAAGACAGAGAGTGGGCAGTGAATCAGAGAGAGAGAAAGAGAGAGAGAGGGCAGTGAATCAGAGAGAGAGGAATAGAGAGAGAGGGGAGTGAATCAGAGAAAGAGAAAGAGAGTGAAAAGGCAGTTAATCAGAGAGAGAGAAAGAGAGAGAGGGCAATGAATCAGAGAGAGAGAAAGAGAGAGAGAGGGCAGTGAATCAGAGAGAGAGAAAGAGAGAGAGAGAAATGTATCAGAGAGAGAGAAAGAGAGAGAGAGAGGAGTAAATCAGAGAGAGAAAGAGAGAGAGAGGGCAGTGAATCAGAGAGAGAGAAAGAGAGAGAGAGGAGTGAATCAGAGAGAGAGAAAGAGAGAGAGCGGGCAGTGAATCAGAGAGAGAGAAAGAGAGAGAGAGAGGGGAGTGAAACAGAGAGAGAGAAAGAGGGAGAGAGGGGAGTGAAGCAGTGAGAGAAAGTGAGGGAGTGAGAAATGAGTCAGAGAGAGAAAGTGAGGGTGAGGGGAGTGAATCAGAGGGAGAGAAAGGAGAGAGGGGAGTGAATCAGAGAAAGAGAAAGAGAGAGAGAAGGCAGTTAATCAGAGAGAGATAAAGAGAGAGAGAGGAATGAATCAGAGAGAGTGAAAGAGAGAGAGAGGGGAGTGAATCGGAGAGAGAGAAAAAGAGAGAGGAGTGAATCAGAGAGAGAGAAAGAGGGAGAGAGGGAACTAAATATGAGAGAGAGAAAGAGAGAGAGAGCAGGCAGTGAATCAGAGATAGAGAAAGAGAGAGACAGAGGAGTGAATCTGAGAGAGAGAAAGAGACAGAGAGGGCAGTGAATTAGAGAGAGAGAAAGAGAGAGAGAGAGGAGTTAATCAGAGAGAGAGAAAGAGAGAGAGAGGGCAGTGAATCAGAGAGAGAGAAAGAGAGAGACAGAGGAGTGAATCTGAGAGAGAGAAAGAGACAGAGAGGGCAGTGAATTAGAGAGAGAGAAAGAGAGAGAGAGGGGAGTGAATCAGAGAGAGAGAAAGAGAGAGAGAGGGGGCAGTGAATTAGAGAGAGAGAAAGAGAGAGAGAGGGCAGTGAATCAGAGTGAGAGAAAGAGAGAGAGAGGGCAGTGAATCTGAGAGAGAGAAATAGAGAGAGAGGGGAGAGAATCGGAGTGAGAGAAAGAGACAGAGAGGGCAGTGAATTAGAGAGAGAAAGAGAGAGAGAGAGGACTTAATCAGAGAGAGAGAAAGAGAGAGAGAGAAATGTCTCAGAGAGAGAGAAAGAGAGAGAGAGAGGAGTAAATCAGAGAGAGAAAGAGAGAGAGAGGGCAGTGAATCAGAGAGAGAGAAAGAGAGAGAGAGGAGTGAATCAGAGAGAGAGAAAGAGAGAGAGAGGGCAGTGAATCAGAGAGAGAGAAAGAGAGAGAGAAGGCAGTGAATCAGAGAGAGAGAAAGAGAGTGAGGGTGGAGTGATCAGAGGAAGAGAAGGAGAGAGAGAGGGCAGTGAATCGGAGAGAGAGAAAGAGAGAGAGAGGGCAGTAAATCAGAGAGAGAGAAAGAGAGAGAGAGAGGGGAGTGAAACAGAGAGAGAGAAAGAGGGAGAGAGGGGAGTGAAGCAGAGAGAGAAAGTGAGGGAGTGAGAAATGAATCAGAGAGAGAAAGTGAGGGTGAGGGGAGTGAATCAGAGGGAGAGAAAGGAGAGAGAGGAGTGAATCAGAGAGAGAAACAGAGAAGGAGAGGGCAGTGATTCAGAGAGAGAGAAAGAGAGAGTGAGGGCAGTGAATCATAGAGAGGGAAAGAGAGAGAGAGGGCAGTTAATCAGAGAGAGAGAAAGAGAGAGAGAGAGGGGAGTGAATCAGAGAGAGAGGAATAGAGAGAGAGGGGAGTGAATCAGAGAAAGAGAAAGAGAGAGAGAAGGCAGTTAATCAGAGAGAGAGAAAGAGAGAGAGGGGAATGAATCAGAGAGAGAGAAAGAGAGAGAGAGGGCAGTGAATCGGAGAGAGAGAAAGAGAGAGAGGAGTGAATCAGAGAGAGAGAAAGAGGGAGAGAGGGAACTCAATATGAGAGAGAGAAAGAGAGAGAGAGGGCAGTGAATCAGAGAGAGCGAAAGAGAGAGTGAGGCCAGTGAATCAGAGAGAGAGAAAGAGAGAGAGAGAGGGGAGTGAATCAGAGAGAAAGAGAGAGAGAGGGGAGTGAATCAGAGAGAGAGAAAGAGAGAGAGAGCAGGCAGTGAATCAGAGAGAGAGAAAGAGAGAGACAGAGGAGTGAATCTGAGAGAGAGAAAGAGACAGAGAGGGGGCAGTGAATTAGAGAGAGAGAAAGAGAGACAGACAGGGCAGTGAATCTGAGAGACAGAAAGAGAGAGAGGGGGAGTGAATCAAAGAGAGAGATAGAGACAGAGAGAGGAGAGGGAACCAGAGGGAGAGGTGAGTGAATCAGACAGAGAAAGTGAGGCAGTGGGGAGTGAATCAGAGAGAGAAAGTGAGGGAGTGGGGAGTGAATCAGAGAGAGAAAGTGAGGGAGTGGGGAGTGAATCAGATAGAGAGAAAGTGAGGGAGCGGGAAGTGAATCAGAGAGAGAGAAAGAGAGAGAGAGCAGTGAATCAGAGAGAAAGAAAGAGAGCGAGAGGGGAGAGAATCAGAGAGAGAGAAGGAGAGAGAGAGGGGAGTGAACCAGAGCGTGAGGGGAGTGAATCAGAGAGAGAAAGTGAGGGAGTGGGAAGTGAATCAGAGAGAGAGAAATAGAGAGAGAGGGGAGTGAATCTGAGTGAGAGAAAGAGACAGGGAGGGGAGTGAATCAGAGACAGAGAAATAGAGAGAGAGGAAAGTGAATCAGAGTGAGAGAAAGCGAGCGAGTGGGCAGTGAATGAGAGAGAGAGAAAGAGAGAGAGCGGGGAGTGAATCAGAGAGAGAAAGTGAGATAGAGGGGAGTCAATCAGAGAGAAAGAAAAAGAGAGAGAGGGCACTGAATCAGAAAGAGAGAAAGAGGGAGAGAGAGGAGTAAATCAGAGAGAAAGAGAGAGAGAGAGGGCAGTGAATCAGAGGGAGAGAAAGAGAGAGAGAGGAGTGAATCAGAGAGAGAGAGAGATGGCAGGGAATCAGAGAGTGAGAAAGAGAGAGAGGGGAGTGTATCAGAGAGAGAGAAAGAGAGAGAGAAGACAGTGAATACGAGAGAACGAGAGAGAGTGGGTAGTGAAACAGAGAGAGAGAAAGAGAGAGAGAGAGGAGTGAATCAGAGAGAGAGAAAGAGAGAGAGAGGTGGGTGAATCAGAGAGAGAGAAAGAGAGAGAGAGCAGGCAGTGAATCAGAGAGAGAGAAAGAGAGAGAGAGGGGAATGAATCAGAGAGAGAGAACGAGAGAGAGAGAGGTGAGTGAACCAGAGGGTGAGAGGAGTGAATCAGAGAGAGAAAGTGATGGAGTGGGGAGTGAATCAGAGAGAGAGAAATAGAGAGAGAGGGGATGGAATCAGAGTGAGAGAAAGAGAGAGAGAGGGGAGTGAATCAGAGAGAGAAAGTGAGGGAGGGGGTTATGAATCAGAGAGAGAAAGTGAGGGTGAGGGGAGTGAATAAGAGAGAGAAAGTGAGGTAGAGGGGAGTCAATCAGAGAGAGAGAAAGAGAGAGAGAGGGCACTGAATCAGAGAGAGAGAACGAGAGAGAGAGAGGAGTTAATCAGAGAGAGAGAAAGAGAGAGAGAGGGGAGTGAATCAGAGAGAGAAAGTGAGGGAGATAGGCTATGAATCAGAGAGAGAAAGTGAGGGTGAGGGGAGTGAATAAGAGAGATAAAGTGAGGTAGAGGGGAGTCAATCAGAGAGAGAGAAAGAGAGAGAGAGGACAGTGAATCAGAGAGAGAGAAAGAGAGAGAGAGAAATGTATCAGAGAGAGAGAAAGAGAGAGACAGAGGAGTGAATCTGAGAGAGAGAAAGAGACAGAGAGGGGGCAGTGAATTAGAGAGAGAGAAAGAGAGACAGACAGGGCAGTGAATCTGAGAGACAGAAAGAGAGAGAGGGGGAGTGAATCAAAGAGAGAGATAGAGACAGAGAGAGGAGAGGGAACCAGAGGGAGAGGTGAGTGAATCAGACAGAGAAAGTGAGGCAGTGGGGAGTGAATCAGAGAGAGAATGTGAGGGAGAGGGGAGTGAATCAGAGAGAGAAAGTGAGGGAGTGGGGAGTGAATCAGAGAGAGAAAGTGAGGGAGTGGGGAGTGAATCAGATAGAGAGAAAGTGAGGGAGCGGGAAGTGAATCAGAGAGAGAGAAAGAGAGAGAGAGCAGTGAATCAGAGAGAGAGAAAGAGAGCGAGAGGGGAGAGAATCAGAGAGAGAGAAGGAGAGAGAGAGGGGAGTGAACCAGAGCGTGAGGGGAGTGAATCAGAGAGAGAAAGTGAGGGAGTGGGAAGTGAATCAGAGAGAGAGAAATAGAGAGAGAGGGGAGTGAATCTGAGTGAGAGAAAGAGACAGGGAGGGGAGTGAATCAGAGACAGAGAAATAGAGAGAGAGGAAAGTGAATCAGAGTGAGAGAAAGCGAGCGAGTGGGCAGTGAATGAGAGAGAGAGAAAGAGAGAGAGCGGGGAGTGAATCAGAGAGAGAAAGTGAGATAGAGGGGAGTCAATCAGAGAGAAAGAAAAAGAGAGAGAGGGCACTGAATCAGAAACAGAGAAAGAGGGAGAGAGAGGAGTAAATCAGAGAGAAAGAGAGAGAGAGAGGGCAGTGAATCAGAGAGAGAGAAAGAGAGAGAGAGAGGAGTGAATCAGAGAGAGAGAGAGATGGCAGGGAATCAGAGAGTGAGAAAGAGAGAGAGGGGAGTGTATCAGAGAGAGAGAAAGAGAGAGAGAAGACAGTGAATACGAGAGAACGAGAGAGAGTGGGTAGTGAAACAGAGAGAGAGAAAGAGAGAGAGAGAGGAGTGAATCAGAGAGAGAGAAAGAGAGAGAGAGGTGGGTGAATCAGAGAGAGAGAAAGAGAGAGAGAGCAGGCAGTGAATCAGAGAGAGAGAAAGAGAGAGAGAGGGGAATGAATCAGAGAGAGAGAACGAGAGAGAGAGAGGTGAGTGAACCAGAGGGTGAGAGGAGTGAATCAGAGAGAGAAAGTGATGGAGTGGGGAGTGAATCAGAGAGAGAGAAATAGAGAGAGAGGGGATGGAATCAGAGTGAGAGAAAGAGAGAGAGAGGGGAGTGAATCAGAGAGAGAAAGTGAGGGAGGGGGTTATGAATCAGAGAGAGAAAGTGAGGGTGAGGGGAGTGAATAAGAGAGAGAAAGTGAGGTAGAGGGGAGTCAATCAGAGAGAGAGAAAGAGAGAGAGAGGGCACTGAATCAGAGAGAGAGAACGAGAGAGAGAGAGGAGTTAATCAGAGAGAGAGAAAGAGAGAGAGAGGGGAGTGAATCAGAGAGAGAAAGTGAGGGAGATAGGCTATGAATCAGAGAGAGAAAGTGAGGGTGAGGGGAGTGAATAAGAGAGATAAAGTGAGGTAGAGGGGAGTCAATCAGAGAGAGAGAAAGAGAGAGAGAGGACAGTGAATCAGAGAGTGAGAAAGAGAGAGAGAGAAATGTATCAGAGAGAGAGAAAGAGAGAGAGAGAGGGTTAAATCAGAGAGAGAAAGAGAGAGAGAGGGCAGTGAATCAGAGAGAGAGAAAGAGAGAGAGCGGGCAGTGAATCAGAGAGAGAGAAAGAGAGAGAGAGGGCAGTGAATCAGAGAGAGAGAAAGAGAGTGAGGGTGGAGTGATCAGAGGAAGAGAAAGAGAGAGAGGGCAATGAATCGGAGAGAGAGAAAGAGAGAGAGAGGGCAGTAAATCAGAAAGAGAGAAAGAGAGAGAGACAGGGGGGTGAATCAGAGAGAGAGAAAGAGGGAGAGAGGGGCGTGAAGCAGAGAGAGAAAGTGAGGGTGAGGGGAGTGATTCAGAGGGAGAGAAAGGAGAGAGAGGAGTGAATCAGAGAGAGAGAAACAGAGAAGGAGAGGGCAGTGAATCAGAGAGAGAGAAAGAGAGAGTGAGGGCAGTGAATCAGAGAGAGATAAAGACAGAGAGTGGGCAGTGAATCAGAGAGAGAGAAAGAGAGAGAGAGGGCAGTGAATCAGAGAGAGAGGAATAGAGAGAGAGGGGAGTGAATCAGAGAAAGAGAAAGAGAGAGAAAAGGCAGTTAATCAGAGGGAGAGAAAGAGAGAGAGGGCAATGAATCAGAGAGAGAGAAAGAGAGAGAGAGGGCAGTGAATCGGAGAGAGAGAATGAGAGAGAGGAGTGAATCAGAGAGAGTGAAAGAGGGAGAGAGGGAACTGAATATGAGAGAGAGAAAGAGAGAGAGAGGGCAGTGAATCAGAGAGAGAGAAAGAGAGAGTGAGGCCAGTGAATCAGAGAGAAAGATAGAGAGAGAGGGGAGTGAATCAGAGAGAGAGAAAGAGAGAGACAGAGGAGTGAATCAGAGTGAGAGAAAGAGACAGAGAGGGCAGTGAATTAGAGAGAGAGAAAGAGAGAGAGGGAGGAGTGAATCAGAGAGAGAGAAAGAGAGAGAGAGGGGAGTGAATCAGGGAGAGAGAAAGAGAGAGAGGGGGCAGTGAATTAGAGAGAGAGAGAGAAAGAGAGAGAGAGAGGGCAGTGAATTAGAGAGAGAGAAAGAGAGAGAGAGGGCAGTGAATCAGAGAGAGAGGAATAGAGAGAGAGGGGAGTGAATCAGAGAAAGAGAAAGAGAGAGAAAAGGCAGTTAATCAGAGAGAGAGAAAGAGAGAGAGGGCAATGAATCAGAGAGAGAGAAAGAGAGAGAGAGGGCAGTGAATCGGAGAGAGAGAAAGAGAGAGAGGAGTGAATCAGAGAGAGAGAAAGAGGGAGAGAGGGAACTGAATATGAGAGAGAGAAAGAGAGAGAGAGGGCAGTGAATCAGAGAGAGAGAAAGAGAGAGTGAGGCCAGTGAATCAGAGAGAGAGAAAGAGAGAGAGAGAGGGGAGTGAATCAGAGAGAGAGAAAGAGAGAGAGAGGGGAGTGAATCAGGGAGAGAGAAAGAGAGAGAGAGGGGGCAGTGAATTAGAGAGAGAGAAAGAGAGAGAGAGAGGGCAGTGAATTAGAGAGAGAAAGAGAGAGAGAGAGGAGTTAATCAGAGAGAGAGAAAGAGAGAGAGAGGGCAGTGAATCAGACAGAGAGAAAGAGAGAGAGAGAGAGGAGTAAATCAGAGAGAGAAAGAGAGAGAGAGGGCAGAGAATAGGAGAGAGAGAAAGAGAGAGAGAGCAGTGAATCAGAGAGAGAGAAAGAGAGAGAGAGGGCAGTGAATCAGAGAGAGAGAAAGAGAGAGAGAGGGCAGTAAATCAGAGAGAGAGAAAGGGAGAGTGAGGCCAGTGAATCAGAGAGAGAGAAAGAGAGAGAGAGAGGGGAGT
The DNA here is from genome assembly GCF_964194155.1 of Cetorhinus maximus. Taxonomy (NCBI): domain Eukaryota; kingdom Metazoa; phylum Chordata; class Chondrichthyes; order Lamniformes; family Cetorhinidae; genus Cetorhinus; species Cetorhinus maximus. The sequence goes on from NW_027597985.1 coordinate 32,052, forward strand.
GAATCAGAGAGAGAAAGAGAGAGAGAGGGGAGTGAATCAGAGAGAGAGAAATAGAGAGAGAGATCAGGCAGTGAATCAGAGAGAGAGAAAGAGAGAGACAGAGGAGTGAATCTGAGAGAGAGAAATAGAGAGAGAGGGGAGTGAATCAGAGAGAGAGAAAGAGACAGAGAGGGCAGTGAATTAGAGAGAGAGAAAGAGAGAGAGAGGGGAGTGAATCAGAGAGAGAGAAAGAGAGAGAGAGGGGGCAGTGAATTAGAGAGAGAGAAAGAGAGAGAGAGGGGGCAGTGAATCAGAGAGAGAGAAATAGAGAGAGAGGGCAGTGAATCAGAGAGAGAGAAAGAGAGAGAGAGAGAAATGTATCAGAGAGAGAGAAAGAGAGAGAGAGAGGAGTAAATCAGAGAGAGAAAGAGAGAGAGAGGGCAGTGAATCAGAGAGAGAGAAAGAGAGAGAGAGAAATGTATCAGAGAGAGAGAAAGAGAGAGAGAGAGGAGTAAATCAGAGAGAGAAAGAGAGAGAGAGGGCAGTGAATCAGAGAGAGAGAAAGAGAGAGAGAGGAGTGAATCAGAGAGAGAGAAAGAGAGAGAGAGGGCAGTGAATCAGAGAGAGAGAAAGAGAGAGAGAAGGCAGTGAATCAGAGAGAGAGAAAGAGAGAGAGAGAGGGAGTGAAACAGAGAGAGAGAAAGAGGGAGAGAGGGGAGTGAAGCAGAGAGAGAAAGTGAGGGAGTGAGAAATGAGTCAGAGAGAGAAAGTGAGGGTGAGGGGAGTGAATCAGAGGGAGAGAAAGGAGAGAGGGGAGTGAATCAGAGAAAGAGAAGAGAGAGAGAAGGCAGTTAATCAGAGAGAGAGAAAGAGAGAGAGGGGAATGATTCAGAGAGAGTGAAAGAGAGAGAGAGGGGAGTGAATCGGAGAGAGAGAAAAAGAGAGAGGAGTGAATCAGAGAGAGAGAAAGAGGGAGAGAGGGAACTCAATATGAGAGAGAGAAAGAGAGAGAGGGGAGTGAATCAGAGAGAGAAAGAGAGAGAGAGGGGAGTGAATCAGAGAGAGAGAAAGAGAGAGAGAGCAGGCAGTGAATCAGAGAGAGAGAAAGAGAGAGACAGAGGAGTGAAACTCAGAGAGAGAAAGAGTGAGAGAGGGCAGTGAATTAGAGAGAGAGACAGAGAGAGAGGGAGGAGTGAATCAGAGAGAGAGAAAGAAAGAGAGAGGTGAGTGAATCAGAGAGAGAGAAAGAGAGAGAGAGGGGGCTGTGAATTAGAGAGAGAGAAAGAGAGAGAGACAGGGCAGTGAATCTGAGGGAGAGAAAGAGAGAGAGAGGGCAGTGAATCAGAGAGAGAGAATGAGAGAGAGTTAGGGGATGCAATCAGAGAGAGAGAAAGAGAGAGGGGAGTGAATCATAGAGAGAGAAAGAGAGAGAGAGGGGAGTGAATCAGAGAGAGGGAAAGTAAGGGAGAGGGGAGTGAATCAGCGAGAGGGAACATGAGGGAGAGGGGAGTGAAACAGAGAGCGAGAAAATGAGGGAGTGGGGAGTGAATCAGAGAGAGAAAGTGAGGAAGTGGGGAGTGAATCAGAGAGAGAGAAAGTGAGGGAGTGGGGAGAGAATCAGAGAGAGAAAGTGAGGTGGTGGGGAGTGATTCAGAGAGAGAGAAAGAGATAGAGTGGGGAGTGAATCAGAGAGAGATAAAGGGAGAGAGAGAGGAGTGAATCAGAGAGAGAGAAAGAGAGAGAGAGAGGAGTTAATCAGAGAGAGAAACTGTGGGATTGGGCAGTGAATCAGAGAGAAGGAAAGAGAGAGAGAGAGGAGTTAATCAGAGAGAGAGAAAGTGACAGAGAGGGCAGTGATAAAGAGAGGGAGAAAGGGAGAGAGACAGGAGTTAATCAGAGAGAGAGAAAGAGAGAGAGAGAGGGGAGTGAATCTGAGAGAGAGAAAGAGAGAGAGAGTGAGGGCAGTGAATCCGAGATAGAGAAGGAGAGAGAGAGGAGTGAATCAGAGAGAGAGAAAGAGTGAGAGAGAGGGCAGTGAATCACAGAGAGAGAAAGAGGGAGAGAGAGGGGAGTGAATCAGAGAGAGAGAAGAGAGAGAGAGAGGGGAGTGAATCAGAGAGAGAAAGAGAGAGAGAGGGGAGTGAATCAGAGAGAGAGAAAGAGAGAGACTGAGGAGTGAATCTGAGAGACAGAAATAGAGAGAAGGGGAGCGAATCAGAGTGAGAGAAAGAGACAGAGAGGGCCGTGAATTAGAGAGAGAGAAAGAGAGAGAGGGAGGAGTGAATCAGAGAGAGAGAAAGAGGGAGAGAGAGGGGAGTGAATCAGAGAGAGAGAAAGAGAGAGAGAGAGGGGAGTGAATCAGAGAGAGAAAGAGAGAGAGAGGGGAGTGAATCAGAGAGAGAGAAAGAGAGAGACTGAGGAGTGAATCTGAGAGAGAGAAATAGAGAGAAGGGGAGTGAATCAGAGTGAGAGAAAGAGACAGAGAGGGCCGTGAATTAGAGAGAGAGAAAGAGAGAGAGGGAGGAGTGAATCAGAGAGAGAGAAAGAGAGAGAGAGGGGAGTGAATCAGGGAGAGAGAAAGAGAGAGAGAGGGGTCAGTGAATTAGAGAGAGAGAAAGAGAGAGAGAGAGGGCAGTGAATCTGAGAGAGAGAAATAGAGAGAGAGGGGAGTGAATCAGAGTGAGAGAAAGAGACAGAAAGGGCAGTGAATTAGAGAGAGAGAAAGAGAGAGAGAGGGGAGTTAATCATAGAGAGAGAAAGAGAGAGAGAGGGCAGTGAATCAGAGAGAGAGAAAGAGAGAGAGAGAGGAGTAAATCAGAGAGAGAAAGAGAGAGAGAGGGCAGAGAATAAGAGAGAGAGAAAGAGAAGAGAGAGCAGTGAATCAGAGAGAGAGAAAGAGAGAGAGAGGGCAGTGAATCAGAGAGAGAGAAAGAGAGAGAGAGGGTAGTGAATCAGAGAGAGAGAAAGAGAGAGAGAGGGCAGTGAATCAGAGAAAGAGAAAGAGAGAGTGAGGCCAGTGAATCAGAGAGAGAGAAAGAGGGAGAGAGGGAACTGAATATGAGAGAGAGAAAGAGAGAGAGAGGGCAGTGAATCAGAGAGAGAGAAAGAGAGAGAGAGAGGGGAGTGAATCAGAGAGAGAAAGAGAGAGAGAGGGGAGTGAATTAGAGAGAGAGAAAGAGAGAGACAGAGGAGGAAATAGAGAGAAGGGGAGTGAATCAGAGTGAGAGAAAGAGAGAGAGAGAGGGCAGTGAATTAGAGAGAGAGAAAGAGAGAGAGAGAGGGCAGTGAATTAGAGAGAGAGAAAGAGAGAGACAGAGGAGTGAATCTGAGAGAGAGAAATAGAGAGAGAGGAAAGTGAATCAGAGAGAGAGAAAGAGAGAGAGAGGGCAGTGAATCAGAGAGAGAGAAAGAGAGAGAGAGGGCAGTGAATCAGAGAAAGAGAAAGAGAGAGTGAGGCCAGTGAATCAGAGAGAGAGAAAGAGGGAGAGAGGGAACTGAATATGAGAGAGAGAAAGAGAGACAGAGGGCAGTGAATCAGAGAGAGAGAAAGAGAGAGAGAGAGGGGAGTGAATTAGAGAGAGAGAAAGAGAGAGACAGAGGAGTGAATCTGAGAGAGAGAAATAGAGAGAAGGGGAGTGAATCAGAGTGAGAGAAAGAGACAGAGAGGGCAGTGAATTAGAGAGAGAGAAAGAGAGAGAGGGAGGAGTGAATCAGAGAGAGAGAAAGAGAGAGAGAGGGGAGTGAATCAGGGAGAGAGAAAGAGAGAGAGAGGGGGCAGTGAATTAGAGAGAGAGAAAGAGAGAGAGAGAGGGCAGTGAATTAGAGAGAGAGAAAGAGAGAGAGAGAGGAGTTAATCAGAGAGAGAGAAAGAGAGAGAGAGGGCAGTGAATCAGAGAGAGAGAAAGAGAGAGAGAGAGGAGTAAATCAGAGAGAGAAAGAGAGAGAGAGGGCAGACAATAAGAGAGAGAGAAAGAGAGAGAGAGCAGTGAATCAGAGAGAGAGATAGAGAGAGAGAGGGCAGTGAATCAGAGAGAGAGTAAGAGAGAGTGAGGCCAGTGAATCAGAGAGAGAGAAAGAGAGAGAGAGAGGGGAGTGAATCAGAGAGAGAAAGAGAGAGAGAGGGTATTGAATCAGAGAGAGAGAAAGAGAGAGAGAGGGCAGTGAATCAGAGAGAGAGAAAGAGAGAGAGAGGGCAGTAAATCAGAGAGAGAGAAAGAGAGAGTGAGGCCAGTGAATCAGAGAGAGAGAAAGAGAGAGAGAGGGGAGTGAATCAGAGAGAGAGAAAGAGAGAGACAGAGGAGTGAATCTGAGAGAGAGAATTAGAGAGAGAGGGGGCAGTGAATTAGAGAGAGAGAAATAGAGAGAGAGGGCAGTGAATCAGAGAGAGAGAAAGAGAGAGAGAGAAATGTATCAGAGAGAGAGAAAGAGAGAGAGAGAGGAGTAAATCAGAGAGAGAAAGAGAGAGAGAGGGCAGTGATTCAGAGAGAGAGAAAGAGAGAGAGAGAAATGTATCAGAGAGAGAGAAAGAGAGAGAGAGAGGAGTAAATCAGAGAGAGAAAGAAAGAGAGAGGGCAGTGAATCAGAGAGAGAGAAAGATAGAGAGAGGAGTGAATCAGAGAGAGAGAAAGAGAGAGGGCAGTGAATCAGAGAGAGAGAAAGAGAGAGAGAGAGGGGAGTGAAACAGAGAGAGAGAAAGAGGGAGAGAGGGGAGTGAAGCAGAGAGAGAAAGTGAGGGAGTGGAGAAATGAATCAGAGAGAGAAAGTGAAGGTGAGGGGAGTGAATCAGAGGGAGAGAAAGGAGAGAGAGGAGTGAATCAGAGAGAGAAACAGAGAAGGAGAGGGCGGTGAATCAGAGAGAGAGAGGGCAGTGAATCAGAGAGAGAGAAAGAGAGAGAGAGAGGGGAGTGAATCAGAGAGAGAGGAATAGAGTGAGAGGGGAGTGAATCAGAGAAAGAGAAAGAGAGAGAGAAGGCAGTCAATCAGAGAGAGAGAAAGAGAGAGAGGGGAATGAATCAGAGAGAGTGAAAGAGAGAGAGAGGGCAGTGAATCGGAGAGAGAGAAAGAGAGAGAGAGTGAGGGCAGTGAATCAGAGATAGAGAAGGAGAGAGAGAGGAGTGAATCAGAGAGAGAGAAAGAGTGAGAGAGAGGGCAGTGAATCACAGAGAGAGAAAGAGGGAGAGAGAGGGGAGTGAATCAGAGAGAGAGAAAGAGAACGAGAGGGCAGTGCATCAGAGACAGAGAAAGAGAGAGAGAGGGGAGTGAATCAGAGAGAGAGAAAGAGAGAGAGAGAGAGGGGAGTGAATCAGAGAGAGAAAGAGAGAGAGAGGGGAGTGAATCAGAGAGAGAGAAAGAGAGAGACTGAGGAGTGAATCAGAGAGAGAGAAATAGAGAGAAGGGGAGTGAATCAGAGTGAGAGAAAGAGACAGAGAGGGCAGTGAATTAGAGAGAGAGAAAGAGAGAGAGGGAGGAGTGAATCAGAGAGAGAGAAAGAGAGAGAGAGGGGAGTGAATCAGTGAGAGAGAAAGAGAGAGACAGGGGTCAGTGAATTAGAGAGAGAGAAAGAGAGAGAGAGGGGCAGTGAATCTGAGAGAGAGAAATAGAGAGAGAGGGGAGTGAATCAGAGTGAGAGAAAGAGACAGAGAGGGCAGTGAATTAGAGAGAGAGAAAGAGAGAGAGAGGGAACTCAATATGAGAGAGAGAAAGAGAGAGAGAGGGGAGTGAATCAGAGAGAGAAAGAGAGAGAGAGGGGAGTGAATCAGAGAGAGAGAAAGAGAGAGAGAGCAGGCAGTGAATCAGAGAGAGAGAAAGAGAGAGACAAAGGAGTGAATCTGAGAGAGAGAAAGAGACAGAGAGGGCAGTGAATCAGAGAGAGAGACAGAGAGAGAGGGAGGAGTGAATCAGAGAGAGAGAAAGAAAGAGAGAGGGCGCAGTGAATCAGAGAGAGAGAATGAGAGAGAGTTAGGGGATGCAATCAGAGAGAGAGAAAGAGAGAGGTGAGTGAATCATAGAGAGAGAAAGAGAGAGAGAGGGGAGTGAATCAGAGAGAGGGGAAGTAAGGGAGATTGGAGTGAATCAGCGAGAGGGAACGTGAGGGAGAGGGGAGTGAAACAGAGAGCGAGAAAATGAGGGAGTGGGGAGTGAATCAGAGAGAGAAAGTGAGGGAGTGGGGAGAGAATCAGAGAGAGAAAGTGAGGTGGTGGGGAGTGATTCAGAGAGAGAGAAAGAGATAGAGTGGGGAGTGAATCAGAGAGAGAGAAAGAGATAGAGTGGGGAGTGAATCAGAGAGAGATAAAGGAGAGAGAGAGGAGTTAATCAGAGAGAGAAACTGTGGGATTGGGCAGTGAATCAGAGAGAAGGAAAGAGAGAGAGAGAGGAGTTAATCAGAGAGAGAGAAAGTGACAGAGAGGGCAGTGATTAAGAGAGGGAGAAAGGGAGAGAGACAGGAGTTAATCAGAGAGAGAGAAAGAGAGAGAGAGAGGGGAGTGAATCTGAGAGAGAGAAAGAGAGAGAGAGTGAGGGCAGTGAATCAGAGATAGAGAAGGAGAGAGAGAGGAGTGAATCAGAGAGAGAGAAAGAGTGAGAGAGAGGGCAGTGAATCACAGAGAGAGAAAGAGGGAGAGAGAGGGGAGTGAATCAGAGAGAGAGAAAGAGAACGAGAGGGCAGTGCATCAGAGACAGAGAAAGAGAGAGAGAGGGGAGTGAATCAGAGAGAGAGAAAGAGAGAGAGAGAGAGGGGAGTGAATCAGAGAGAGAAAGAGAGAGAGAGGGGAGTGAATCAGAGAGAGAGAAAGAGAGAGACTGAGGAGTGAATCAGAGAGAGAGAAATAGAGAGAAGGGGAGTGAATCAGAGTGAGAGAAAGAGACAGAGAGGGCAGTGAATTAGAGAGAGAGAAAGAGAGAGAGGGAGGAGTGAATCAGAGAGAGAGAAAGAGAGAGAGAGGGGAGTGAATCAGGGAGAGAGAAAGAGAGAGACAGGGGTCAGTGAATTAGAGAGAGAGAAAGAGAGAGAGAGAGAGGGCAGTGAATCTGAGAGAGAGAATTAGAGAGAGAGGGGAGTGAATCAGAGTGAGAGAAAGAGACAGAGAGGGCAGTGAATTAGAGAGAGAGAAAGAGAGAGAGAGAGGAGTTAATAAGAGAGAGAGAAAGAGAGAGAGAGGGCAGTGAATCAGAGAGAGAGAAAGAGAGAGAGAGAGGAGTAAATCAGAGAGAGAAAGAGAGAGAGAGGGCAGAGAATAAGAGAGAGAGAAAGAGAGAGAGCAGTGAATCGGAGAGAGAGAAAGAGAGAGAGAGGGGATTGAATCAGAGAGAGAGAAAGAGAGAGACAGAGGAGTGAATCTGAGAGAGAGAAATAGAGAGAGAGGGGAGTCAATCAGAGAGAGAGAAAGAGAGAGAGAGGGCAGTGAATCAGAGAGAGAGAAAGAGAGAGAGAGGGCAGTAAATCAGAGAGAGAGAAAGAGAGAGCGAGGCCAGTGAATCAGAGAGAGAGAAAGAGAGAGAGAGCAGGCAGTGAATCAGAGAGAGAGAAAGAGAGAGACAGAGGAGTGAATCAGAGAGAGAGAAATAGAGAGAGAGGGCAGTGAATCAGACAGAGTGAAAGAGAGAGAGAAGGCAGTGAATCAGAGAGAGAGAAAGAGAGAGAGAGAGGGGAGTGAAACAGAGAGAGAGAAAGAGAGAGAGAGGGGCAGTGAATCAGTGAGAGAGAAAGAGAGAGAGAGAAATGTATCAGAGAGAGAGAAAGAGAGAGAGAGGGCAGTGAATCAGAGAGAGAGAAAGAGAGAGAGAAGGCAGTGAATCAGAGAGAGAGAAAGAGAGTGAGGGTGGAGTGATCAGAGGAAGAGAAGGAGAGAGAGAGGGCAGTGAATCGGAGAGAGAGAAGGAGAGAGAGAGGGCAGTAAATCAGAGAGAGAGAAAGAGAGAGAGAGAGGGGAGTGAAACAGAGAGAGAGATAGAGGGAGAGAGGGGAGTGAAGCAGAGAGAGAAAGTGAGGGAGTGAGAAATGAATCAGAGAGAGAAAGTGAGGGTGAGGGGAGTGAATCAGAGGGAGAGAAAGGAGAGAGAGGAGTGAATCAGAGAGAGAAAGAGAGAGAGAGGGGATTGATTCAGAGAGAGAGAAAGAGAGAGAGAGCAGTGAATCAGAGAGAGAGAAAGAGAGAGACAGAGGAGTGAATCTGAGAGAGAGAAATAGAGAGAGAGGGGAGTGAATCAGAGAGAGAGAAAGAGAGAGAGAGGGCAGTGAATCAGAGAGAGAGAAAGAGAGAGAGAGGGTAGTAAATCAGAGAAAGAGTAAGAGAGAGTGAGGCCAGTGAATCAGAGAGAGAGAAAGAGGGAGAGAGGGAACTGAATATGAGAGAGAGAAAGAGAGAGAGAGGGCAGTGAATCAGAGAGAGAGAAAGAGAGAGAGAGAGGGGAGTGAATCAGAGAGAGAAAGAGAGAGAGAGGGGAGTGAATCAGAGAGAGAGAAAGAGAGAGACAGAGGAGTGAATCTGAGAGAGAGAAATAGAGAGAAGGGGAGTGAATCAGAGTGAGAGAAAGAGACAGAGAGGGCAGTGAATTAGAGAGAGAGAGAGAGAGAGAGAGAGGGGAGTGAATCAGGGAGAGAGAAAGAGAGAGAGAGGGGGCAGTGAATTAGAGAGAGAGAAAGAGAGAGAGTGAGGGCAGTGAATTAGAGAGAGAGAAAGAGAGAGAGAGAGGAGTTAATCAGAGAGAGAGATAGAGAGAGAGAGAGGGGAGTGAATCAGGGAGAGAAAGAGAGAGAGAGGGTATTGAATCAGAGAGAGAGAAAGAGAGAGAGAGGGCAGTGAATCAGAGAGAGAGAAAGAGAGAGAGAGGGCAGTAAATCAGAGAGAGAGAAAGAGAGAGTGAGGCCAGTGAATCAGAGAGAGAGAAAGAGAGAGAGAGGGGAGTGAATCAGAGAGAGAGAAAGAGAGAGACAGAGGAGTGAATCTGAGAGAGAGAAATAGAGAGAGAGGGGGCAGTGAATTAGAGAGAGAGAAATAGAGAGAGAGGGCAGTGAATCAGAGAGAGAGAAAGAGAGAGAGAGAAATGTATCAGAGAGAGAGAAAGAGAGAGAGAGAGGAGTAAATCAGAGAGAGAAAGAGAGAGAGAGGGCAGTGAATCAGAGAGAGAGAAAGAGAGAGAGAGGGCAGTGAATCAGAGAGAGAGAAAGAGAGAGAGAAGGCAGTGAATCAGAGAGAGAGAAAGAGAGTGAGGGTGGAGTGATCAGAGGAAGAGAAGGAGAGAGAGAGGGCAGTGAATCGGAGAGAGAGAAGGAGAGAGAGAGGGCAGTAAATCAGAGAGAGAGAAAGAGAGAGAGAGAGGGGAGTGAAACAGAGAGAGAGATAGAGGGAGAGAGGGGAGTGAAGCAGAGAGAGAAAGTGAGGGAGTGAGAAATGAATCAGAGAGAGAAAGTGAGGGTGAGGGGAGTGAATCAGAGGGAGAGATAGGAGAGAGAGGAGTGAATCAGAGAGAGAAAGAGAGAGAGAGGGGATTGATTCAGAGAGAGAGAAAGAGAGAGAGAGCAGTGAATCAGAGAGAGAGAAAGAGAGAGACAGAGGAGTGAATCTGAGAGAGAGAAATAGAGAGAGAGGGGAGTGAATCAGAGAGAGAGAAAGAGAGAGAGAGGGCAGTGAATCAGAGAGAGAGAAAGAGAGAGAGAGGGTAGTAAATCAGAGAAAGAGAAAGAGAGAGTGAGGCCAGTGAATCAGAGAGAGAGAAAGAGGGAGAGAGGGAACTGAATATGAGAGAGAGAAAGAGAGAGAGAGGGCAGTGAATCAGAGAGAGAGAAAGAGAGAGAGAGAGGGGAGTGAATCAGAGAGAGAAAGAGAGAGAGAGGGGAGTGAATCAGAGAGAGAGAAAGAGAGAGACAGAGGAGTGAATCTGAGAGAGAGAAATAGAGAGAAGGGGAGTGAATCAGAGTGAGAGAAAGAGACAGAGAGGGCAGTGAATTTGAGAGAGAGAAAGAGAGGGAGGAATGAATCAGAGAGAGAGAAAGAGAGAGAGAGGGGAGTGAATCAGGGAGAGAGAAAGAGAGAGAGAGGGGGCAGTGAATTAGAGAGAGAGAAAGAGAGAGAGAGAGGGCAGTGAATTAGAGAGAGAGAAAGAGAGAGAGAGAGGAGTTAATCAGAGAGAGAGAAAGAGAGAGAGAGGGCAGTGAATCAGAGAGAGAGAAAGAGAGAGAGAGAGGAGTAAATCAGAGAGAGAAAGAGAGAGAGAGGGCAGACAATAAGAGAGAGAGAGAAAGAGAGAGAGAGAGCAGTGAATCAGAGAGAGAGATAGAGAGAGAGAGGGCAGTGAATCAGAGAGAGAGTAAGAGAGAGTGAGGCCAGTGAATCAGAGAGAGAGAAAGAGAGAGAGAGAGGGGAGTGAATCAGAGAGAGAAAGAGAGAGAGAGGGTATTGAATCAGAGAGAGAGAAAGAGAGAGAGAGGGCAGTGAATCAGAGAGAGAGAAAGAGAGAGAGAGGGCAGTAAATCAGAGAGAGAGAAAGAGAGAGTGAGGCCAGTGAATCAGAGAGAGAGAAAGAGAGAGAGAGGGGAGTGAATCAGAGAGAGAGAAAGAGAGAGACAGAGGAGTGAATCTGAGAGAGAGAAATACAGAGAGAGGGGGCAGTGAATTAGAGAGAGAGAAATAGAGAGAGAGGGCAGTGAATCAGAGAGAGAGAAAGAGAGAGAGAGAAATGTATCAGAGAGAGAGAAAGAGAGAGAGAGGAATAAATCAGAGAGAGAAAGAGAGAGAGAGGGCAGTGAATCAGAGAGAGAGAAAGATAGAGAGAGGAGTGAATCAGAGAGAGAGAAAGAGAGAGGGCAGTGAATCAGAGAGAGAGAAAGAGAGAGAGAGAGGGGAGTGAAACAGAGAGAGAGAAAGAGGGAGAGAGGGGAGTGAAGCAGAGAGAGAAAGTGAGGGAGTGAGAAATGAATCAGAGAGAGAAAGTGAAGGTGAGGGGAGTGAATCAGAGGGAGAGAAAGGAGAGAGAGGAGTGAATCAGAGAGAGAAACAGAGAAGGAGAGGGCAGTGAATCAGAGAGAGAGAGGGCAGTGAATCAGAGAGAGAGAAAGAGAGAGAGAGAGGGGAGTGAATCAGAGAGAGAGGAATAGAGAGAGAGGGGAGTGAATCAGAGAAAGAGAAAGAGAGAGAGAAGGCAGTCAATCAGAGAGAGAGAAAGAGAGAGAGGGGAATGAATCAGAGAGAGTGAAAGAGAGAGAGAGGGCAGTGAATCGGAGAGAGAGAAAGAGAGAGAGAGTGAGGGCAGTGAATCAGAGATAGAGAAGGAGAGAGAGAGGAGTGAATCAGAGAGAGAGAAAGAGTGAGAGAGAGGGCAGTGAATCACAGAGAGAGAAAGAGGGAGAGAGAGGGGAGTGAATCAGAGAGAGAGAAAGAGAACGAGAGGGCAGTGCATCAGAGACAGAGAAAGAGAGAGAGAGGGGAGTGAATCAGAGAGAGAGAAAGAGAGAGAGAGAGAGGGGAGTGAATCAGAGAGAGAAAGAGAGACAGAGGGGAGTGAATCAGAGAGAGAGAAAGAGAGAGACTGAGGAGTGAATCTGAGAGAGAGAAATAGAGAGAAGGGGAGTGAATCAGAGTGAGAGAAAGAGACAGAGATGGCAGTGAATTAGAGAGAGAGAGGGAGAGAGAGAGGGGAGTGAATCAGGGAGAGAGAAAGAGAGAGAGAGGAGGCAGTGAATTAGAGAGAGAGAAAGAGAGAGAGAGAGGGCAGTGAATTAGAGAGAGAGAAAGAGAGAGAGAGAGGAGTTAATCAGAGAGAGAGATAGAGAGAGAGAGAGGGGAGTGAATCAGAGAGAGAAAGAGAGAGAGAGGGTATTGAATCAGAGGCAGAGAAAGAGAGAGAGAGGGCAGTGAATCAGAGAGAGAGAAAGAGAGAGAGAGGGCAGTAAATCAGAGAGAGAGAAAGAGAGAGTGAGGCCAGTGAATCAGAGAGAGAGAAAGAGAGAGAGAGGGGAGTGAATCAGAGAGAGAGAAAGAGAGAGACAGAGGAGTGAATCTGAGAGAGAGAAATAGAGAGAGAGGGGGCAGTGAATTAGAGAGAGAGAAATAGAGAGAGAGGGCAGTGAATCAGAGAGAGAGAAAGAGAGAGAGAGAAATGTATCAGAGAGAGAGAAAGAGAGAGAGAGAGGAGTAAATCAGAGAGAGAAAGAGAGAGAGAGGGCAGTGAATCAGAGAGAGAGAAAGAGAGAGAGAGGGCAGTGAATCAGAGAGAGAGAAAGAGAGTGAGGGTGGAGTGATCAGAGGAAGAGAAGGAGAGAGAGAGGGCAGTGAATCGGAGAGAGAGAAGGAGAGAGAGAGGGCAGTAAATCAGAGAGAGAGAAAGAGAGAGAGAGAGGGGAGTGAAACAGAGAGAGAGATAGAGGGAGAGAGGGGAGTGAAGCAGAGAGAGAAAGTGAGGGAGTGAGAAATGAATCAGAGAGAGAAAGTGAGGGTGAGGGGAGTGAATCAGAGGGAGAGAAAGGAGAGAGAGGAGTGAATCAGAGAGAGAAAGAGAGAGAGAGGGGATTGATTCAGAGAGAGAGAAAGAGAGAGAGAGCAGTGAATCAGAGAGAGAGAAAGAGAGAGACAGAGGAGTGAATCTGAGAGAGAGAAATAGAGAGAGAGGGGAGTGAATCAGAGAGAGAGAAAGAGAGAGAGAGGGCAGTGAATCAGAGAGAGAGAAAGAGAGAGAGAGGGCAGTAAATCAGAGAAAGAGAAAGAGAGAGTGAGGCCAGTGAATCAGAGAGAGAGAAAGAGGGAGAGAGGGAACTGAATATGAGAGAGAGAAAGAGAGAGAGAGGGCAGTGAATCAGAGAGAGAGAAAGAGAGAGAGAGAGGGGAGTGAATCAGAGAGAGAAAGAGAGAGACAGAGGAGTGAATCTGAGAGAGAGAAATAGAGAGAAGGGGAGTGAATCAGAGTGAGAGAAAGAGACAGAGAGGGCAGTGAATTTGAGAGAGAGAGAGAGAGAGAGAGGGAGGAATGAATCAGAGAGAGAGAAAGAGAGAGAGAGGGGATTGAATCAGGGAGAGAGAAAGAGAGAGAGAGGGGGCAGTGAATTAGAGAGAGAGAAAGAGAGAGAGAGAGGGCAGTGAATTAGAGAGAGAGAAAGAGAGAGAGAGAGGAGTTAATCAGAGAGAGAGAAAGAGAGAGAGAGGGCAGTGAATCAGAGAGAGAGAAAGAGAGAGAGAGAGGAGTAAATCAGAGAGAGAAAGAGAGAGAGAGGGCAGACAATAAGAGAGAGAGAAAGAGAGAGAGAGAGCAGTGAATCAGAGAGAGAGATAGAGAGAGAGAGGGCAGTGAATCAGAGAGAGAGTAAGAGAGAGTGAGGCCAGTGAATCAGAGAGAGAGAAAGAGAGAGAGAGAGGAGAGTGAATCAGAGAGAGAAAGAGAGAGAGAGGGTATTGAATCAGAGAGAGAGAAAGAGAGAGAGAGGGCAGTGAATCAGAGAGAGAGAAAGAGAGAGAGAGGGCAGTAAATCAGAGAGAGGGAAAGAGAGAGTGAGGCCAGTGAATCAGAGAGAGAGAAAGAGAGAGAGAGGGGAGTGAATCAGAGAGAGAGAAAGAGAGAGACAGAGGAGTGAATCTGAGAGAGAGAAATAGCGAGAGAGGGGGCAGTGAATTAGAGAGAGAGAAATAGAGAGAGAGGGCAGTGAATCAGAGAGAGAGAAAGAGAGAGAGAGAAATGTATCAGAGAGAGAGAAAGAGAGAGAGAGAGGAGTAAATCAGAGAGAGAAAGAGAGAGAGAGGGCAGTGAATCAGAGAGAGAGAAAGATAGAGAGAGGAGTGAATCAGAGAGAGAGAAAGAGATAGGGCAGTGAATCAGAGAGAGAGAAAGAGAGAGAGAGAGGGGAGTGAAACAGAGAGAGAGAAAGAGGGAGAGAGGGGAGTGAAGCAGAGAGAGAAAGTGAGGGAGTGAGAAATGAATCAGAGAGAGAAAGTGAAGGTGAGGGGAGTGAATCAGAGGGAGAGAAAGGAGAGAGAGGAGTGAATCAGAGAGAGAAACAGAGAAGGAGAGGGCAGTGAATCAGAGAGAGAGAGGGCAGTGAATCAGAGAGAGAGAAAGAGAGAGAGAGAGGGGAGTGAATCAGAGAGAGAGGAATAGAGAGAGAGGGGAGTGAATCAGAGAAAGAGAAAGAGAGAGAGAAGGCAGTCAATCAGAGAGAGAGAAAGAGAGAGAGGGGAATGAATCAGAGAGAGTGAAAGAGAGAGAGAGGGCAGTGAATCGGAGAGAGAGAAAGAGAGAGAGAGTGAGGGCAGTGAATCAGAGATAGAGAAGGAGAGAGAGAGGAGTGAATCAGAGAGAGAGAAAGAGTGAGAGAGAGGGCAGTGAATCACAGAGAGAGAAAGAGGGAGAGAGAGGGGAGTGAATCAGAGAGAGAGAAAGAGAACGAGAGGGCAGTGCATCAGAGACAGAGAAAGAGAGAGAGAGGGGAGTGAATCAGAGAGAGAGAAAGAGAGAGAGAGAGGGGAGTGAATCAGAGAGAGAAAGAGAGAGAGAGGGGAGTGAATCAGAGAGAGAGAAAGAGAGAGACTGAGGAGTGAATCAGAGAGAGAGAAATAGAGAGAAGGGGAGTGAATCAGAGTGAGAGAAAGAGACAGAGAGGGCAGTGAATTAGAGAGAGAGAAAGAGAGAGAGGGAGGAGTGAATCAGAGAGAGAGAAAGAGAGAGAGAGGGGAGTGAATCAGGGAGAGAGAAAGAGAGAGACAGGGGTCAGTGAATTAGAGAGAGAGAAAGAGAGAGAGAGAGGGCAGTGAATCTGAGAGAGAGAAATAGAGAGAGAAGGGAGTGAATCAGAGTGAGAGAAAGAGACAGAGAGGGCAGTGAATTAGAGAGAGAGAAAGAGAGAGAGAGGGAACTCAATATGAGAGAGAGAAAGAGAGAGAGAGGGGAGTGAATCAGAGAGAGAAAGAGAGAGAGAGGGGAGTGAATCAGAGAGAGAGAAAGAGGGAGAGAGGGAACTCAATATGAGAGAGAGAAAGAGAGAGAGAGGGGAGTGAATCAGAGAGAGAAAGAGAGAGAGAGGGGAGTGAATCAGAGAGAGAGAAAGAGAGAGAGAGCAGGCAGTGAATCAGAGAGAGAGAAAGAGAGAGACAGAGGAGTGAATCTGAGAGAGAGAAAGAGACAGAGAGGGCAGTGAATCAGAGAGAGAGACAGAGAGAGAGGGAGGAGTGAATCAGAGAGAGAGAAAGAAAGAGAGAGGGGGCAGTGAATCAGAGAGAGAGAATGAGAGAGAGTTAGGGGATGCAATCAGAGAGAGAGAAAGAGAGAGGGGAGTGAATCATAGAGAGAGAAAGAGAGAGAGAGGGGAGTGAATCAGAGAGAGGGAAAGTAAGGGAGAGGGGAGTGAATCAGCGAGAGGGAACGTGAGGGAGAGGGGAGTGAAACAGAGAGCGAGAAAATGAGGGAGTGGGGAGTGAATCAGAGAGAGAAAGTGAGGAAGTGGGGAGTGAATCAGAGAGAGAGAAAGTGAGGGAGTGGGGAGAGAATCAGAGAGAGAAAGTGAGGTGGTGGGGAGTGATTCAGAGAGAGAGAAAGAGATAGAGTGGGGAGTGAATCAGAGAGAGATAAAGGGAGAGAGAGAGGAGTGAATCAGAGAGAGAGAAAGAGAGAGAGAGAGGAGTTAATCAGAGAGAGAAACTGTGGGATTGGGCAGTGAATCAGAGAGAAGGAAAGAGAGAAAGAGAGGAGTTAATCAGAGAGAGAGAAAGTGACAGAGAGGGCAGTGATTAAGAGAGGGAGAAAGGGAGAGAGACAGGAGTTAATCAGAGAGAGAGAAAGAGAGAGAGAGAGGGGAGTGAATCTGAGAGAGAGAAAGAGAGAGAGAGTGAGGGCAGTGAATCAGAGATAGAGAAGGAGAGAGAGAGGAGTGAATCAGAGAGAGAGAAAGAGTGAGAGAGAGGGCAGTGAATCACAGAGAGAGAAAGAGGGAGAGAGAGGGGAGTGAATCAGAGAGAGAGAAAGAGAACGAGAGGGCAGTGCATCAGAGACAGAGAAAGAGAGAGAGAGGGGAGTGAATCAGAGAGAGAGAAAGAGAGAGAGAGAGGGGAGTGAATCAGAGAGAGAAAGAGAGAGAGAGGGGAGTGAATCAGAGAGAGAGAAAGAGAGAGAGAGGGGAGTGAATCAGAGAGAGAGAAAGAGAGAGAGGGGGAGTGAATAAGAGTGAGAGAAAGAGACAGAGAGGGCAGTGAATTAGAGAGAGAGAAAGAGAGAGAGAGAGGAGTTAATCAGAGAGAGAGAAAGAGAGAGAGAGGGCAGTGAATCAGAGAGAGAGAAAGAGAGAGAGAGCAGTGAATCAGAGAGAGAGAAAGAGAGAGAGAGGGGATTGAATCAGAGAGAGAGAAAGAGAGAGACAGAGGAGTGAATCTGAGAGAGAGAAAGAGAGAGAGAGGGCAGTGAATCAGAGAGAGAGAAAGAGAGAGAGAAGGCAGTGAATCAGAGAGAGAGAAAGAGAGTGAGGGTGGAGTGATCAGAGGAAGAGAAGGAGAGAGAGAGGGCAGTGAATCGGAGAGAGAGAAGGAGAGAGAGAGGGCAGTAAATCAGAGAGAGAGAAAGAGAGAGAGAGAGGGGCGTGAATCAGAGAGAGAGAAAGAGAGAGAATGGGCAGTGAATCAGAGAGAGAGAAAGAGAGAGAGAGGGCAGTAAATCAGAGAGAGAGAAAGAGAGAGTGAGGCCAGTGAATCAGAGAGAGAGAAAGAGAGAGAGAGCAGGCAGTGAATCAGAGAGAGAGAAAGAGAGAGACAGAGGAGTGAATCTGAGAGAGAGAAATAGAGAGAGAGGGCAGTGAATCAGACAGAGTGAAAGAGAGAGAGAAGGCAGTGAATCAGAGAGAGAGAAAGAGAGAGAGAGAGGGGAGTGAAACAGAGAGAGAGAAAGAGAGAGAGAGGGCAGTGAATCAGTGAGAGAGAAAGAGAGAGAGAGAAATGTATCAGAGAGAGAGAAAGAGAGAGAGAGAGGAGTAAATCAGAGAGAGAAAGAGAGAGAGAGGGCAGTGAATCAGAGAGAGAGAAAGAGAGAGAGAAGGCAGTGAATCAGAGAGAGAGAAAGAGAGTGAGGGTGGAGTGATCAGAGGAAGAGAAGGAGAGAGAGAGGGCAGTGAATCGGAGAGAGAGAAGGAGAGAGAGAGGGCAGTGAATCAGAGAGAGAGAAGAGAGAGAGAGGAGTGAATCAGAGAGAGAGAAAGAGAGAGAGAGGGCAGTGAATCAGAGAGAGAGAAAGAGAGAGAGAAGGCAGTGAATCAGAGAGAGAGAAAGAGAGTGAGGGTGGAGTGATCAGAGGAAGAGAAGGAGAGAGAGAGGGCAGTGAATCGGAGAGAGAGAAGGAGAGAGAGAGGGCAGTAAATCAGAGAGAGAGAAAGAGAGAGAGAGAGGGGAGTGAAACAGAGAGAGAGATAGAGGGAGAGAGGGGAGTGAATCAGAGAGAGAAAGTGAGGGTGAGGGGAGTGAATCAGAGGGAGAGAAAGGAGAGAGAGGAGTGAATCAGAGAGAGTAACGGAGAAGGAGAGGGCAGTGAATCAGAGAGAGAGAAAGAGAGAGAGAGAGGGGAGTGAATCAGAGAGAGAGGAATAGAGAGAGAGGGGAGTGAATCAGAGAAAGAGAAAGAGAGAGAGAAGGCTGTTAATAAGAGAGAGAGAAAGAGAGCGAGGGGAATGAATCAGAGAGAGTGAAAGAGAGAGAGAGGGCAGTGAATCGGAGAGAGAGAAAGAGAGAGAGGAGTGAATCAGAGAGAGAGAAAGAGGGAGAGAGGGAACTCAATATGAGAGAGAGAAAGAGAGAGAGAGGGGAGTGAATCAGAGAGAGCGAAAGAGAGAGTGAGGCCAGTGAATCAGAGAGAGAGAAAGAGAGAGAGAGAGGGGAGTGAATCAGAGAGAGAAAGAGAGAGAGAGGGGAGTGAATCAGAGAGAGAGAAAGAGAGAGAGAGCAGGCAGTGAATCAGAGAGAGAGAAAGAGAGAGACAGAGGAGTGAATCTGAGAGAGAGAAATAGAGAGAGAGGGGAGTGAATCAGAGTGAGAGAAAGAGACAGAGAGGGCAGTGAATTAGAGAGAGAGAGAGAGAGGGAGGAGTGAATCAGAGAGAGAGAAAGAGAGAGAGAGGGGGCTGTGAATTAGAGAGAGAGAAAGAGAGAGAGTCAGGGCAGTGAATCTGAGAGAGAGAAAGAGAGAGAGTTAGGGGATGCAATCAGAGAGAGAGAAAGAGAGAGGGGAGTGAATCATAGAGAGAGAAAGAGAGAGAGAGGGGAGTGAATCAGAGAGAGGGAAAGTAAGGGAGATTGGAGTGAATCAGCGAGAGGGAACGTGAGGGAGAGGGGAGTGAAACAGAGAGCGAGAAAATGAGGGAGTGGGGAGTGAATCAGAGAGAGAAAGTGAGGAAGTGGGGAGTGAATCAGAGAGAGAGAAAGTGAGGGAGTGGGGAGAGAATCAGAGAGAGAAAGTGAGGTGGTGGGGAGTGATTCAGAGAGAGAGAAAGAGATAGAGTGGGGAGTGAATCAGAGAGAGATAAAGGGAGAGAGAGAGGAGTTAATCAGAGAGAGAAACTGTGGGATTGGGCAGTGAATCAGAGAGAAGGAAAGAGAGAGAGAGAGGAGTTAATCAGAGAGAGAGAAAGTGACAGAGAGGGCAGTGATTAAGAGAGGGAGAAAGGGAGAGAGACAGGAGTTAATCAGAGAGAGAGAAAGAGAGAGAGAGAGGGGAGTGAATCTGTGAGAGAGAAAGAGAGAGAGAGTGAGGGCAGTGAATCAGAGAGAGAGAAAGGGAGGGAGAGGGCAGTGAATCAGAGAGAGAGAAGGAGAGAGAGAGGAGTGAATCAGAGAGAGAGAAAGAGTGAGAGAGAGGGCAGTGAATCACAGAGAGAGAAAGAGGGAGAGAGAGGGCAGTGAATCAGAGAGAGAGAAGGAGAGAGAGGGGAGTGAATCAGAGAGAGAGAAAGAGAACGAGAGGGCAGTGCATCAGAGACAGAGAAACAGAGAGAGAGGGGATTGACTCAGAGAGAGAGAAAGAGAGAGAGAGGGGAGTGAATCAGAGAGAGAGAAAGAGAGAGAGGGGGAGTGAATCAAAGAGAGAGATAGAGAGAGACAGAGGGGAGTGAACCAGAGGGAGAGGTGAGTGAATCAGACAGAGAAAGTGAGGCAGTGGGGAGTGAATCAGAGAGAGAATGTGAGGGAGAGGGGAGTGAATCAGAGAGAGAAAGTGAGGGAGTGGGGAGTGAATCAGAGAGAGAAAGTGAGGGAGTGGGGAGTGAATCAGATAGAGAGAAAGTGAGGGAGCGAGAAGTGAATCAGAGAGAGAGAAAGAGAGAGAGAGAGGAGTGAATCAGAGAGAGAGAAGTAGAGCGACAGGCGAGTGAAACAGAGTTAGAGACAGACAGAGAGAGGGCAGTGAATCAGAGAGAGAGAAAGAGAGAGAGAGGGGAGTGAAACAGAGTGAGAGAAAGAGAGAGAGAGGGCAGTGAATCACAGAGAGAGAAATACAGAGAGAGGGGAGTGAATCAGAGAGTGACAGTGAGGTAGAGTGGAATGAATCAGAGAGAGAGAAAGAGAGAGAGAGGGCAGTGAATCAGAGAGAGAGAAAGAGAGAGAGAGGGCAGTGAATTGGACAGAGAGAAAGAGAGAGAGAGAGGGCAGGGAATATGAGAGAGAGAAAGAGAGAGAGAAGGCAGTGAATCAGAGAGAGAGAAAGTGAGGGATAGGGGAATGAATCAGAGAGAGAAAGTGAGGGAGTGGGGAGTGAATCAGTGAGAGAAAATGAGGGAGTGGGGAGTGAATCAGAGAGAGAGAAAGAGATAGTGTGGGGAGTGAATCAGAGAGAGAGAAAGAGAGAGAGAGGGGAGTGAATCTGAGAGAGAGAAAGAGAGAGAGAGAGGGGAGTGAAACAGAGAGAGAGAAAGAGAGAGAGAGGGCAGTGAATCAGTGAGAGAGAAAGAGAGAGAGAGAAATGTATCAGAGAGAGAGAAAGAGAGAGAGAGGGCAGTGAATCACAGAGAGAGAAAGAGGGAGAGAGAGGGCAGTGAATCAGAGAGAGAGAAGGAGAGAGAGGGGAGTGAATCAGAGAGAGAGAAAGAGAACGAGAGGGCAGTGCATCAGAGACAGAGAAACAGAGAGAGAGGGGATTGACTCAGAGAGAGAGAAAGAGAGAGAGAGGGGAGTGAATCAGAGAGAGAGAAAGAGAGAGAGGGGGAGTGAATCAAAGAGAGAGATAGAGAGAGACAGAGGGGAGTGAACCAGAGGGAGAGGTGAGTGAATCAGACAGAGAAAGTGAGGCAGTGGGGAGTGAATCAGAGAGAGAATGTGAGGGAGAGGGGAGTGAATCAGAGAGAGAAAGTGAGGGAGTGGGGAGTGAATCAGAGAGAGAAAGTGAGGGAGTGGGGGAGTGAATCAGAGAGAGAATGTGAGGGAGCGGGAAGTGAATCAGAGAGAGAGAAAGAGAGAGAGAGAGGAGTGAATCAGAGAGAGAGAAGTAGAGCGACAGGCGAGTGAAACAGAGTTAGAGACAGACAGAGAGAGGGCAGTGAATCAGAGAGAGAGAAAGAGAGAGAGAAGGCAGTGAATCAGAGAGAGAGAAAGAGAGTGAGGGTGGAGTGATCAGAGGAAGAGAAGGAGAGAGAGAGGGCAGTGAATCGGAGAGAGAGAAGGAGAGAGAGAGGGCAGTAAATCAGAGAGAGAGAAAGATAGAGAGAGAGGGGAGTGAAACAGAGAGAGAGATAGAGGGAGAGAGGGGAGTGAAGCAGAGAGAGAAAGTGAGGGAGTGAGAAATGAATCAGAGAGAGAAAGTGAGGGTGAGGGGAGTGAATCAGAGGGAGAGAAAGGAGAGAGAGGAGTGAATCAGAGAGAGAAATGGAGAAGGAGAGGGCAGTGAATCAGAGAGAGAGAAAGAGAGCGTGAGGGCAGTGAATCAGAGAGAGAGAAAGAGAGAGTGAGGGCAGTGAATCAGAGAGAGAGAAAGAGAGATAGAGAGGGGAGTGAATCAGAGAGAGAGGAATAGAGAGAGAGGGGAGTGAATCAGAGAAAGAGAAAGAGAGAGAGAAGGCAGTTAATCAGAGAGAGAGAAAGAGAGAGAGGGGAATGAATCAGAGAGAGTGAAAGAGAGAGAGAGGGCAGTGAATCGGAGAGAGAGAAAGAGAGAGAGGAGTGAATCAGAGAGAGAGAAAGAGGGAGAGAGGGAACTCAATATGAGAGAGAGAAAGAGAGAGAGAGGGGAGTGAAACAGAGTGAGAGAAAGAGAGAGAGAGGGCAGTGAATCACAGAGAGAGAAATACAGAGAGAGGGGAGTGAATCAGAGAGTGACAGTGAGGTAGAGTGGAATGAATCAGAGAGAGAGAAAGAGAGAGAGAGGGCAGTGAATCAGAGAGAGAGAAAGAGAGAGAGAGGGCAGTGAATTGGACAGAGAGAAAGAGAGAGAGAGAGGGCAGGGAATATGAGAGAGAGAAAGAGAGAGAGAAGGCAGTGAATCAGAGAGAGAGAAAGTGAGGGATGGGGGAATGAATCAGAGAGAGAAAGTGAGGGAGTGGGGAGTGAATCAGTGAGAGAAAATGAGGGAGTGGGGAGTGAATCAGAGAGAGAGAAAGAGATAGTGTGGGGAGTGAATCAGAGAGAGAGAAAGAGAGAGAGAGGGGAGTGAATCTGAGAGAGAGAAAGAGAGAGAGAGAGGGGAGTGAAACAGAGAGAGAGAAAGAGAGAGAGAGGGCAGTGAATCAGTGAGAGAGAAAGAGAGAGAGAGAAATGTATCAGAGAGAGAGAAAGAGAGAGAGAGAGGGGTAAATCAGAGAGAGAAAGAGAGAGAGAGGGCAGTGAATCGGAGAGAGAGAAAGAGAGAGAGAAGGCAGTGAATCAGAGAGAGAGAAAGAGAGTGAGGGTGGAGTGATCAGAGGAAGAGAAGGAGAGAGAGAGGGCAGTGAATCGGAGAGAGAGAAGGAGAGAGAGACGGCAGTAAATCAGAGAGAGAGAAAGAGAGAGAGAGGAGTGAATCAGAGAGAGAGAAAGAGAGAGAGAGGGCAGTGAATCAGAGAGAGAGAAAGAGAGAGAGAAGGCAGTGAATCAGAGAGAGAGAAAGAGAGTGAGGGTGGAGTGATCAGAGGAAGAGAAGGAGAGAGAGAGGGCAGTGAATCGGAGAGAGAGAAGGAGAGAGAGAGGGCAGTAAATCAGAGAGAGAGAAAGATAGAGAGAGAGGGGAGTGAAACAGAGAGAGAGATAGAGGGAGAGAGGGGAGTGAAGCAGAGAGAGAAAGTGAGGGAGTGAGAAATGAATCAGAGAGAGAAAGTGAGGGTGAGGGGAGTGAATCAGAGGGAGAGAAAGGAGAGAGAGGAGTGAATCAGAGAGAGAAACGGAGAAGGAGAGGGCAGTGAATCAGAGAGAGAGAAAGAGAGCGTGAGGGCAGTGAATCAGAGAGAGAGAAAGAGAGAGAGAGGGCAGTGAATCAGAGAGAGAGAAAGAGAGATAGAGAGGGGAGTGAATCAGAGAGAGAGGAATAGAGAGAGAGGGGAGTGAATCAGAGAAAGAGAAAGAGAGAGAGAAGGCAGTTAATCAGAGAGAGAGAAAGAGAGAGAGGGGAATGAATCAGAGAGAGTGAAAGAGAGAGAGAGGGCAGTGAATCGGAGAGAGAGAAAGAGAGAGAGGAGTGAATCAGAGAGAGAGAAAGAGGGAGAGAGGGAACTCAATATGAGAGAGAGAAAGAGAGAGAGAGGGGAGTGAATCAGAGAGAGCGAAAGAGAGAGTGAGGCCAGTGAATCAGAGAGAGAGAAAGAGCGAGAGAGGGCTTTGAATCAGAGAGAGAGAAAGAGAAAGAGAGGGGAGTGAATCATAGAGAGGGAATGCGAGGGAGAGGGGAGTGAATCAGAGAGAGAAAGTGAGGGATTGGGCAGTGAATCAGAGAGAGAAAGTGAGGGAGTCGGGAGTGAATTAGAGAGAGAAAGTGAGCGAGAGGGGAGTGAATCAGAGAGAGAAAGTGAGGGAGTGGGGAGTGAATCATAGAGCGAATGTGAGGGAGTGGGGAGTGAAACAGAGAGAGAGAAAGAGAGAGAGAAAGGTGAATCAGAGAGTGAGAAAGAGAGAGAGAGAGGGCAGTGAATCAGAGAGCGAGAAAGAGAGAGAGAGGGCAGTGAATCAGAGAGAGAGAAAGAGATAGAGAGGGCAGTGAATCGGAGAGAGAGAAAGAGAGAGAGAGTGGGCAGTGAATCAGAGAGATAGAAAGAGGGAGAGAGGGCAGTGAATGAGAAAGAGAGAAAGTGAGAGAGAGAGGGGAGTGAATCAGAGAGAGAGAAAGAGAGAGAGAAGGCAGCGAATCCGAGAGAGAGAAAGAGAGAGAGAGGGTAGTGAATCAGAGAGAGAGAAAGAGAGAGAGAGAGGGGAGTGAATCAGAGAGAGAGAAAGAGAGAGAGAGCAGGCAGTGAATCAGAGAGAGAGAAAGAGAGATAGGGGGGAGTGAATCAGAGAGAGAGAAGGAGAGAGAGAGGGCAGTGAACCAGAGGGTGAGGGGAGTGAATCAGAGAGAGAAAGTGATGGAGTGGGGAGTGAATCAGAGAGAGAATGCCAGGGAGTGGGGAGTGAGACAGAGAGAGAGAAAGTGAGGGAGTGGGGAGTGAATCAGAGAGAGAAAGTGAGGGAGTGGGAAGTGAATCAGAGAGAGAGAAAGAGAGAGAGAGAGGGCAGTGCATCAGAGTGAGAGACAGAGAGAGAGAGGGGAGTGAATCAGAGAGAGAGAAATAGAGATAGAGGGGAGTGAATCAGAGTGAGGGAAAGAGACAGGGAGGGGAGTGAATCAGAGAGAGAGAAATAGAGAGAGAGGGGCGTGAATCAGAGAGAGAGAAAGTGAGCGAGTGGGCAGTGAATCAGAGAGAGAGAAAGTGAGGGAGTGGGCAATGAATCAGAGAGAGAAAGTGAGGGTGAGGGGAGTGAATCAGGCAGAGAAAGTGAGGTAGAGGGGAGTCAATCAGAGAGAGAGAAAGAGAGAGAGAGAAGAGTTAATCAGAGAGGGAGAAAGAGAGAGAGAGAGGGCGGTGAATCAGAGGGAGAGAAAGAGAGAGAGAGAGGAGTGAATCAGAGAGAGAGAAAGAGAGAGAGAGGGCAGTGAATCAGAGAGAGAAAGTGAGGGAGTGGGCAATGAATCAGAGAGAGAAAGTGAGGGTGAGGGGAGTGAATCAGACAGAGAAAGTGAGGTAGAGGGGAGTCAATCAGAGAGAGAGAAAGAGAGAGAGAGAAGAGTTAATCAGAGAGAGAGAAAGAGAGAGAGAGAGGGCGGTGAATCAGAGGGAGAGAAAGAGAGAGAGAGAGGAGTGAATCAGAGAGAGAGAAAGAGAGAGAGAGGGCAGTGAATCAGAGAGACAGAAAGAGAGAGAGGGGGCAGTGAATCAGAGAGAGAGAAAGAGAGTGAGGGTGGAGTGAATGAGGGAGAGAGAAAGAGAGAGAGAGGGCAGTGAATCAGAGAGAGAGAAAGAGAGAGAGAGGGGAGTGAATCAGAGAGAGAGAAAGAGAGAGAGAAGGCAGTGAATCAGAGAGAGAGAAAGAGAGAGAGAAGGCAGTGAATCAGAGAGAGAGAAAGAGAGTGAGGGTGGAGTGATCAGAGGAAGAGAAGGAGAGAGAGAGGGCAGTGAATCGGAGAGAGAGAAGGAGAGAGAGAGGGCAGTAAATCAGAGAGAGAGAAAGAGAGAGAGAGAGGGGAGTGAAACAGAGAGAGAGATAGAGGGAGAGAGGGGAGTGAATCAGAGAGAGAAAGTGAGGGTGAGGGGAGTGAATCAGAGGGAGAGAAAGGAGAGAGAGGAGTGAATCAGAGAGAGAAACGGAGAAGGAGAGGGCAGTGAATCAGAGAGAGAGAAAGAGAGAGTGAGGGCAGTGAATCAGAGAGAGAGAAGAGAGAGAGAGAGGGGAGTGAATCAGAGAGAGAGGAATAGAGAGAGAGGGGAGTGAATCAGAGAAAGAGAAAGAGAGAGAGAAGGCAGTTAATAAGAGAGAGAGAAAGAGAGCGAGGGGAATGAATCAGAGAGAGTGAAAGAGAGAGAGAGGGCAGTGAATCGGAGAGAGAGAAAGAGAGAGAGGAGTGAATCAGAGAGAGAGAAAGAGGGAGAGAGGGAACTCAATATGAGAGAGAGAAAGAGAGAGAGAGGGGAGTGAATCAGAGAGAGCGAAAGAGAGAGTGAGGCCAGTGAATCAGAGAGAGAGAAAGAGAGAGAGAGAGGGGAGTGAATCAGAGAGAGAAAGAGAGAGAGAGGGGAGTGAATCAGAGAGAGAGAAAGAGAGAGAGAGCAGGCAGTGAATCAGAGAGAGAGAAAGAGAGAGACAGAGGAGTGAATCTGAGAGAGAGAAATAGAGAGAGAGGGGAGTGAATCAGAGTGAGAGAAAGAGACAGAGAGGGCAGTGAATTAGAGAGAGAGACAGAGAGAGAGGGAGGAGTGAATCAGAGAGAGAGAAGAGAGAGAGAGGGGGCTGTGAATTAGAGAGAGAGAAAGAGAGAGAGTCAGGGCAGTGAATCTGAGAGAGAGAAAGAGAGAGAGTTAGGGGATGCAATCAGAGAGAGAGAAAGAGAGAGGGGAGTGAATCATAGAGAGAGAAAGAGAGAGAGAGGGGAGTGAATCAGAGAGAGGGAAAGTAAGGGAGATTGGAGTGAATCAGCGAGAGGGAACGTGAGGGAGAGGGGAGTGAAACAGAGAGCGAGAAAATGAGGGAGTGGGGAGTGAATCAGAGAGAGAAAGTGAGGAAGTGGGAAGTGAATCAGAGAGAGAGAAAGTGAGGGAGTGGGGAGAGAATCAGAGAGAGAAAGTGAGGTGGTGGGGAGTGATTCAGAGAGAGAGAAAGAGATAGAGTGGGGAGTGAATCAGAGAGAGATAAAGGGAGAGAGAGAGGAGTTAATCAGAGAGAGAAACTGTGGGATTGGGCAGTGAATCAGAGAGAAGGAAAGAGAGAGAGAGAGGAGTTAATCAGAGAGAGAGAAAGTGACAGAGAGGGCAGTGATTAAGAGAGGGAGAAAGGGAGAGAGACAGGAGTTAATCAGAGAGAGAGAAAGAGAGAGAGAGAGGGGAGTGAATCTGTGAGAGAGAAAGAGAGAGAGAGTGAGGGCAGTGAATCAGAGAGAGAGAAAGGGAGGGAGAGGGCAGTGAATCAGAGAGAGAGAAGGAGAGAGAGAGGAGTGAATCAGAGAGAGAGAAAGAGTGAGAGAGAGGGCAGTGAATCACAGAGAGAGAAAGAGGGAGAGAGAGGGCAGTGAATCAGAGAGAGAGAAGGAGAGAGAGGGGAGTGAATCAGAGAGAGAGAAAGAGAACGAGAGGGCAGTGCATCAGAGACAGAGAAA